>NC_135491.1:1232991-1515605 GCF_052094955.1 Ictidomys tridecemlineatus | reverse complement strand
TCTTACTGTTGTGACCCTCCACAGCACACGTGCCACTGCGGGCCACTGGTTCTTCATCTCTCCTTAGAGTCCACCCAAAGGCAGAAACCTTCTCCCTGAATATCCGAGGCCTCGGTTTTGTGTATGAGTTCAGGTGGTCAGTCCTTGAAGCAGTCCCCGGAGCCCTGGGGAAACGCCTGTACGTGTTTGAAACCGTGTCCTAGGGCAAGTGCTGAAGCCATCACGCTCCTTCCCTGGTGACCGACAGGCCCAAGGAAGCAGTCGGTTAGAATGCCCAGTGGGATCCGCTGCCAAAGACCCCAGGCTGGGGACTCATGGACACGGGGGCATGTGATAAAGGGTGCTGCTGGAGTGTGGTCAGGAGACAGGTCCTGCCCGCCCTGGCCTCCCCGTCTCCGAGCGCACACCAGCCATGCTCCTCGGTCACACCTCCTTAGGAAATCTCCAGTGGGCCCCTGGCCTCAGAACAAAGGGAGCCCTCAACACCCTCCGGTGGCCCCTCGGAACCTGGTACCCCTTTCTGACATCCCAGCTGCCCGACTCACTCCTCGGCTCTCAGAGCATGGTGCCGAGCGTTCACCACTGATGCACATTTATTGAGCACCTGCAGGCAAGATGGGAACTGAGCTGGGCCCGGGTCACCAGAGGCTGAGGGTCCCGCCTCCCCTCAGGGCTCACCAGAGGCTGAGGGTCCTGCCTCCTCTCCAGGGACATCAACAGGAGTCCGGGAGACAGACCAACAAGCCAGCTCAGAGTCAAATAGCCCCAGGTCTGCAGAGTGACTGTTTGTGAAGGAGCCGTGAGTGACGCAGAGTCGCCCACCGTGAGCAGGTGAGGAGGAGAGCTGGGGAGAGGGCAACTGCAGGCAGCGGGGTGGCAAGGCCAAGGCACGGGGCAGGATCCAGCCTGGTTGGTCAGGGAGGCCAGTGGCTGGGCACGGTGGGTGAAGGAAAGGAGGTGTGGGTGAGGAGGAGGGGCCAGAGGGGCCAGGCCAGGCAGGGACTGGGAGGCCACGGGGAGGCCCAGGCAGGGATGGGGTGGCTTTGGAAAGTGGCGGTCAGAGGCAGCACATTCTGGCTCACAGACCTGGCAGTCTGGAGACGCATATGCTACGGGCACAGCTGTGAGGACGATTCTGGGAATTCACGAACCTGCGGTAAGTCCCTTGTCTACAAAACACTGGCCCAGAGGAAGGGACCCTGGTGTGGGGCTTACTCCTTTCTGCAGAGCCTGTGGGACCCACAAGCAGCATGTCCAATAGGCAGCTGGACACATGGGTCTGGAGCTCGGGCACTCACCACTGAAGTCCCAGCAGGGAGGTCAAGCTGCAGAGCTGGCCAAGGAAGCAGCCAGTGCCCATGGGCCATGAAGGCCTTGGAGAAGGGGAACATGGTCCCCAGAAAAACTGCCCCCAGACGGCTTTTCACCGCGAGATCCCTGGATCTCAGCTCATCTTACTGCCCCCGCCCGGGGTCTTCCCAGAGGTCAGACTCACCTACTCACAGAAACGCCTCCTTAGAGGGCTGGGCAGCCTCGGGCTTCAGTCTCATCTCGGCAGAGGATGCTTCCCAAGCGCGGGGCGGGCAGCGTGTCAGAGGCCGGGTGATGGAGCATGATCCCAGCTGGCCTCAACAGACCAGTTAAAGACCTCAACCTGGTTCCTGGGAGAAGCTAGCCACACAGGGACTGGAGGAGCAGTCACCAGACTCCCCATCCCTCGCACCCACAGAGAGCCTAATTAGCCATCGCTAATGAGGCTCAGGTGGCCCCTGAACTGTCCGCAGGCCCCTGGGGCCGGCTCCCAAGGCCACGGGGAGGAAAGCCACGGGCTTGGGTTTGCCTGCTGCTGTTCCCCACACCCTTCCTCCCCTTCTCCTCCCCTGGGTCTCTCCAAACACCTCTCTGTCCACTCCTCGAGAGTCCTCTGCCCTCTCCTTGCCCACTCTCATTCCCCTTCGCTTTTGTCTGTGCCTCCACCGGTACCCAACCTTTCTCTGCTGCGGTCTTTCCAAGTACCCTGCTTGTCCTCCTGCCACTCATCACTGTCCTCCCTGGCTTCCTGTGTCTCTGACTCACACGGCCAGTCCCCCCTCCTCCCTGGGCTCCTTCCTGCTTGGCTTCCTCTGCCTCTTCTTCCTCAGGGGCCCTCCTCTCTGAGTATGCTGCTCTCCCGCTCTGCAGTGTCTCCTCTGGATCGCTCCTCCTCTTCTCCCTCAGCTCCACCTTTCCTCACTCCCCCTCTCCCTCCTCCTCCTGCCCCCCCCTCCTCCTGCTCCTCCTCCCTCCTCTCCCCTGCTCCTCCTCCTCCTCTCCCCCTGCTCCTCCTCCTCCTGCTCCTCCTCCCACTGCTCCTCCTCCTCCTCTCCCCCTGCTCCTCCTTCTGCTCCTCCTCTTCCTGCTCCTCCTCCTCCCCTCCTCCTGCTCCTCCTCCTCCTCCTGCTCCTCCTCCTCTTCCTCCTGCTCCTCCTCCTCTCCCCCTCCTCCTGCTCCTCCTCCTCCTGCTCCTCCTCCTCTCTCTCCCTCCTCCTCCTGCTCCTCCTCCTCCTGCTCCCCTCCTCCTCCTCCTCCTCTTCCCCTCCTCCTCCTGCTCCTCCTCCTCTCTCTCCCTCCTCCTCCTGCTCCTCCTCCTCCTGCTCCCCTCCTCCTCCTCCTCTTCCCCTCCTCCTCCAGCTCCTCTTCCTCTCCTCCTCCTCCCCTGCTCCTCCTCCTCCTCTCCTCCCTTCCCCCTCCTCCTCCTCCTCTCCCCCTCCTCCATCTGTGGACTGAGACCTCTGAAGTCATGAGTGCCAAATGAAGTTTTCCTCCTCTAAAGTGTTCCTGTCAGGCTTTTGGTCACAGTGGTGAACAGCTGAATCACACAGGGGCTAACCCCGGGGCTCCGTCCCCAGCCCTTTTCACTGTGGGACAGTTGCTGACACTGGTCTTGAACTGACAGCCCTCCTGTGTCAGTCTCCCTAGGTGCTGGGATTACAGCTGTGTACCACCACCCAGCTCCTCATCCTCCCTGACAGGGTGCGACCTCAAGGTCTCCATAAAGCCCACCATTTAGGGATGGGCCTGTTTTATGTGCAGGTCCTGCCCTAGCCACTGCAGAGGCAGGAGTACAAACCTTGTCGTGTCTGCTTGGTCTTTCAGGAGACCAAGAGACCACAGAGATCCTGTCTGCATGGTCTCTGCTCAATTTTCTGAGTCCCAACCACCTGGTGTAGGTTAGAGAGAGTGTAGGGGTGGAGCCTGAGGTGAGGGGTGGGGGAATGAGGCGGAGGGGCAGGGCTGAGGCGGAGGGGCGGGGCAGTGATGCGGAGGGGCGGGGCAGTGATGCGGAGGGGCGGGGCAGTGATGCGGAGGGGCGGGGCAGTGATGCGGAGGGGCGGGGCAGAGGTGGTGGGGAGGGGCGGGGCGGAGGCAGAGGGGCGGGGCAGTGATGCGGAGGGGCGGGGCGGAGGTGGAGGGGCGGGGCTGAGGCGGAGGGGCGGGGTGTGATGCAGAGGGGCGGGGCAGTGATGCGGAGGGGCGGGGCAGAGGTGGTGGGGAGGGGCGGGGCGGAGGCGGAGGGGCGGGGCAGTGATGCGGAGGGGCGGGGTGGAGGTGGAGGGGCGGGGCTGAGGTGGTGGGGAGGGGCGGGGCTGAGGCGGAGGGGCGGGGCGTGATGCAGAGGGGCGGGGCAGTGATGCGGAGGGGCGGGGCTGAGGCGGAGGGGAGGGGCGGGGCTGAGGCGGAGGGATGGGGCGGGGCTGAGGCGGAGGGCGGAGCTGAGGCGGAGGGGCGGGGCGTGATGCGGAGGGCGGGGCGTGATGCAGAGGGCGGGGCTGAGGCGGAGGGGCGGGGCGTGGGGCGGAGGGGCGGGGCGTGAGGCGGAGGGCGGGGCGTGAGGCAGAGGGATGCAGAGTCACCTCTGCACACATTACCAGCGCCTGCCTGCCAGCTCACGGACGCCACCTGCCTGTCCTTCAGCACCATGGACAGGACTCGGGCCCTGCTGGGTGTTCTGATACTTAAACACGAGGTAAAGAACCAGTGGTAGTTAAGGCCCCGCCTAACTCTCAAGGGTTCTTGGCCCCAGGGGAAGACGCGAGAAAGGTCGTTGTCACCAGTGGGGCGGGCAGCAGGACTTGCCCAGGATCTCCCCACCCCCCCAGCCCTGCTCTGCGGGGTCACGAGGCTCACCTGGTGCACGTTCACTGTAAACTGCAGCAGTCCCGCCATTCTGCGCGGAATGCCTACCTGGTGTGAGGCCCGCCTCTAGTCTTCCCAAAGTCCTCCCTCCAGCCCCTGCCTCCGAGCCATGCCATGATCCCCTGAGAATGGATCTTGGCTGGGCCACAGTCTCAGGAGCCCGCCTTCTGTCCTGGAGGTGCTGACTGCATCCTCCATTGGGGGTGTCTCTGCAGCCAAGCACGTCCTCAGAAACCTTCCTGGCCCATCACGGGCGCAGTCTGGCAGGTGGACAAGCCAGAGGTGCCTGGGTTACATTTCCCACGAGGCTCTAGTGCCATCCTGTATATTTCGCATCTGGATCAGTGACTTTAGATGCATGTATTCTCAACCCTGAAAAACTGCCTAAGAATGTAACCTAAGGTGACAAGTCTTAAAGGTTTTCATCCCAGAATACATGTGTATCTTTAAAAGTTATCAAGGACGCCCTAAATAAAATTTTGCTCATATGGCTTATATCTACTTATAGTTACCACACTATATATTAAAACAGAAAATTTTAAATATTCAAAAGGACACTAATAAACCTATAACATAACACATTTTATGAAAAATAATCATATTTTCCAAACAAAAAAAAATAGTGATAAAGGTGGCCTTGTCCTCCAATTTTGCAAGCCCCTTTAAAGTCCTGCTTAATGGAAGCAGCGTATTCCCATACATTCTCAACTCACCACGCAGTACCGCGAATCCCTAGTATGCATTCCTGAGAAAATGAGAGAGTTTAAAAGATTTTTAAAATCTTCATATTTTTATGAAAATCATTTTAAATTGTGGGCCTCCTGAAAGGGCCTTGATTCCCCTAGGGGCCTTTAAACTGTATTTTGGGAACTACTTATCTAAGAAATATTCAGAAAATACACATGAAATTATAAAGAGAGACCATCTGGATGTACACCTGAGAGACTATCAATCAATGAACCTGTGGCACATCCATATGACTGTCCTTAATCCATACAATGTGGTCAAACAATGGAAAATTGGGGGGAGGAGGATATTCAGTGAGGGGGGGAGTATAGTTGGGACATATTATCAAATGGAACGCTAGTTATAAAATGGTACTTAGCACAATGTCAGTTGTTCAGTGCACTCATGTGTATGTGTAGGTGTGTGTTTATAAAGCATATGTTATAGCTTAGCTATGAGGTGTCCCCCAAAAGCTCATGTGTGAGACATGCAAGAAAGTTTAAAGGTGAGGCGATGAGGTTATGAGAGCTTTATCTGATCAGCACATTAATCGCTGATAGGCATTAACTGGGTAGTGATCGTCGGCATGCGGGACACTGGGCTGTGCCAGTGTCATATGTTGTCCCTGGTGAGTGGGACTCTCTGCCTCCTGGTTGACCTGTCCTGAGCTGCTTTCCTCAGCCGCGCCCGTCCACCATGATGCTCTGCCTCGCCTGGGGCCCAGAGCTGTGGAGTCAGCCATCCACGGACTGAACCTCTGAACCATGAGTTGGACAAATCTTTCCTCCTCTACCCTGTCCTTGACTGTCTTTGGGTCACAGCAATAAAAACCTGACTAAAGATGCGTCAAAAGAGAACACAATATCAACTGAAGTTCTTTTAACAGTAGAATTGCCCTTTGGCAATTTGACATTTTGGCATTTCTAAAATGTCAAAATATACATGGCCCTGGAAAGAATCCCAGGAAAACACTTTGTCAAGGGCCTCCTCTCCTCCTGTGAACTCCGGCATTCCCCTGCGCCTGCTCTGCGCCGCACACCACGTAGGCTGCTGCATGGACACGTGTTGGCGCTGCTTTGGTCCTCTCCCAGGATTCAGGTCCCAGACCAAACATCGCCTCCTGGGGGAGAGGATTCTTGCTACCACCTGCAGAGAGCGGGGGCTGCTCACGCAGGGACTCTGGGGGCAGCCTGGGAGCCAGGTCCTGCGGTGCTTGGAGGGCTTACTTGAGTGGTCCTGCAGGCTCGGAGGAGATGAGACCCTGCGGGGAGGACTGGGAGGGGCAGTTGGCCTGTCCAGTGGGGAGGTCCTGCCCCTCTGTGGGAAGGCCCATCTCCCCAAGCAGGAGAGTCAGGGCCAGGGCTCTGGGCAGCTCACAGTTCAGTGCCTCTTGTTATTTATTTGTTGATCACTGGTTAATTTATCTGTAGTTCATTCCCTCGCCCTTCCACCTCCTCAGACTTCCTGCTGTATTTCTCTCTACTCCGAGGCAGCTGGCAGCAGAACAGAGGAAGTGGACACGTGTGGGTGGAGAAGTATGGACACGGGAGAGGACCTGCTTGTCTGTGTAGCAAGGCCACGGGACACCCCTGCGGTTCTGCAGCGGGGTCGACTGTCAGAGAGCCGGAGTGGCCCTCCGTCCTGAGCCGTGGGGTCTCTCTGTTGGAAAGAACTGGTGCAGGATTGGGACCGCGAGGGTGATTTGGGAGAAGGCTTGAGGAAACAGGCCTTCCCCAGCCGGGTGCTGTCAGGAACGGGTCACTCAGTGACTGGGAACTTCAATAAACCGCCCACAGGGTTATTAAGGCTCACTCTGTCAGCGGGGAGGGCGGAGGGTTCAGTCCTGCAGGGCCGGTGTTTGCTGATCCACTCTCATAGTGTTGAGTGGCCTTGTGGCACCCTGTCGGGGTCACAGGTGGTCTCTCAGGCGGTGGCCTGGCATGACCTTACTGCTGCTGGGCCCAGAACATCGGTCCAGCCCCGAGAGCCAGCCGGCTTGCGCGTGCCAAGGTCAGCCCTTCTCTTCCTGCCCCTCTCAGGGTCTGAGCGGTCTCCTCACGCCACACCAACAGCCCTTTCTGGGCCATGACACCTGGGAGTGCTCCGTCCGTTTTGCAGACAGGGAACGTGGTGCTGGGAGAAGCCCCGTGGCTGACTGGTGGGGGAGCGGGGACCCATGCGCGTCAGGTCTGTGGGGTCTAAAACCCACACAAAGCCCGGATCCCGGGGCCAGTCTCCTCCCATGGCTCCAGGAGAGCTGGAAAGCCTTCCCCCGTCTGGGCCCATTCTGTTGTAACAAGCACGGGGTCCTGGGCAGCCGGGAGGGGCAGGGGCAGGCGAACCTCCAGAGACAGCAAGGGGAAGGGGCTTCGGTCACTCCAGCTGCCCCCATCCCTGTTCTTCCCTGGTGTGGGCAGCCCCACCCGTGAGGCTTTCAGAAGGCAGCGTGGAGACCAGGGGACCCAGAGGAGGAGGAAGCTGCCCCTTCTCCACTCCTGGTTTCGAAAGGGGTTGGATCCAAGACTCTGCATGAACCTCCTTGCAAGCACTTTCTCCTGTTTTAGGTCCTGCCCCGCTGGAATCCTGATTGTGTGTGTCCTTGCTGTGGAACAATAAGTCTGATCCCGCTGTGGATTAGACTTCTGCTGCTTCCAGAGGTGCGGACGGAGATGAGGAGCCGGGATGGCTGGCAGGCACCACCACCCTGGCTCATGTCTTTTTTAATTTTTAAAGTAAACTTCTTTTACAGTTAGAATATTGATGAGCTAAGAATTGTGCTCAGAAGCCGGACCCCAAACTCCAGGTTGTCCACCAATCCACTCTTCTGACCACTCAAGCTATATCTGACTATAACCCCAGGGGCTGATCCTGCATCGTGGTCCATGCACATAGACGTTGTCCATCTCTCTAATATAGAAATGAAAAAAAACATATGTGGAAAATCGCACGGACATGTTCCGATTTCCAGTATATCACGAAATTCTATGTAAAGGGTGCAGGAGTGGGGCTGGGGGAGACAGCAAGTGATAATAGGACAATGAGCCCGCTGGACGGTGATGGGGAAAGGCGGGCACGGGTGGAACTTCTAGAACATGGGGAGACGGAACATGTGTGACCCCTCCTCCTCCTCTACCCTGGCACCCAAGCTGAATGCGGTCACTTTAAGGGACGAGAGATGATACCTCTGTAACCTGATGAAGGAGCAGAGTGAGAAAAAAAGACGAGTGGACTCTGGATTTGCGGAGGGAAAGGCAGAAGGACACTCGTTTCTTCAACGTCCAGCAGGAACCCAGTTTTGGGCTGCTCTTGCCTCTTCAGTCCCTCCGCTCCGCTCGCCTGGGAGGGTGACTGTTCCAGTCCCCACCAGGACTCCCTTGGAGAACCCTGAGGGGCTGGTCCTGCAGGGAGGCTCCCCACTCACTACCTGGGGATCTTCTGTCTCAAAGGTACTCAGCTTCCTCCTGTCCCCCAAGACCCAGAATCCCTGGGACAACTCTAGCCGCGTTTCCTGAGGTCCCCTGAGGTCCCCCTGCAGAGCTGGGTCTGACTCCAGGCCTCCCGGGAAGGTCTGCATTGGGGCATTTTCCCTTGCGTCTCACTGAGCCTGAACCTAGAAGGGGCTTGTGAGGGGGTCCACCACGGGGGCTGGCTGCGTGCCTGTCACTCTGTGGCTCAGGGCTCCGGCAGCAGTCCTGCTTTTCTGGGAGGTGGGGAAAGGGGACTTCACTGAACTCAGTATTGGGCAGAGTGCCTTAGAGACTTGTAAATGTGGGTAATTAAAGAAGGAAGACTACAGAGGGTTCAGGCAGCAGGCGGGTGGCTCTGGTTAGCACCGAGAAAGCGAGGACTCAGGAAAACCAGGCAGATTTGGTTTGGAAAATCCTGGGATCAGAAAATCAGGCCCTTAACTGATCCAGAGGCTTCACGGTGCACTGGCCACGGAGAGCTGGGCCCGGCGTCCTGAGGCAGCCACACGGCAGCTGCTGCAGGAGCCGGGTGGACACAGCAGCACTGGCCACATGGCCTGGGTCTGCCTGGCAGAGTGGCACCAAAACAGCACAGGGAATCTTTTACCCAGGGGGATTCCAGTCAGAAAGGCCACAGGGCGGCCAGCTTGCTTCCCACTCGGAGTGGACAGCTCAGGTGGCCAGCTGAAGTGGGCGGGAATCTGAATAGGAAGGTGTAAGCACTCGGGACGGAGCCTGGGGAAGGCTGTGTTTGTGGGCAGCGCAGTGGGTGGGGGAGTGGCCCCCTGCCTCATGATCCCAGGGGGACTCCTGAGACCCAGACTCCCAGCAGAGGGGGCACTGCCAGGCCCCAGGGTGCCCTGACCTCGTCTCTCTAGAGCAGTCACCACCCAGCAAGCCCTGAGGCCTGACCAGCCCTAAGCCCACCCACCGGAGGTGCACCCACAGAACGCTGCAGCCACCCCACCCTGGGAGTCGCCCGTCTGGTCTGTGCAGACAAAATTCCAACAGACAGAGGTCCCATCCCATCCTACCTCCTGTGGGGGGCGGGGGTGAGACTTGATTCAACCAGCCTCAGGCTTAGGCCTCTCCAATGGCAGCCTGTGAGCAGCACAAAAGGAGGAGAGCGGAACACCCCGCCCTTCACCCCCGTCCTGCTCTGGCCCTCAGGACTCAGCCCAGGAAGAAGTGGAAGGGGGCTGGCAAAGGCAGGGACCCTCCATTCCCACTGACTAGTGACCACATCCGTGGAATCGCTTCCTTAGTTTTTCACTAAAAATCTGTTTGCTTTTGTTTTGTTCTGTCTTTTGCTCTTGCTTTTTGTGTGTTTTTGCTGTGCTGATTGGTTTGTGGGCTTATATACTACACATGGTTCCTTTCTTCTCTCACTTTTAGCATTTTTAAGTGTACTTATTCCACCTTGCCTTGTCTTGTGACGGTTAGGATTTTTTTAGTGATTTTGGTTTGGTTGGTACTGTTTTCGTTTGTCTGTCTGTCTGTCGGTCTCTCTCTCTCTCTCTCTCTCTCTCTCTCTCACTCTCTCTCTCTCTCTCTTTGCTGACGGCCATCCTCCATTCTTTGCTCTCCCTCTACTCTGTTACCTCTGTGTGTCTCCCCCTTCCTACAGCCACCACAGGCTGCCTCTCTTCTGCATTCTCCTTCTTGATTTTTTGAAATTGTCAACTCTTTCCTGTCTTCCTGTCACGTTGCCTTTTCTCTTAATTAACTGTACATTTACCATCTTTTAGCCCTAATTGGCCTCTATAATCCCTGGTCCCACCATTCATGCTGTTCAGTTATTAGTGCTGTGAACGCCTTAGTTGACACCAGATACAGTTCATGGTCACTGTTGTTGCTGTGGTGATTGCTGACCTTACCTTACTGTTTTTTGTGACAGTCAACACTGGAGACGTCATAGTAGGAATCGAGTGTTTAGTTTAATACCGTATGCTGTTAGTACTGGTGGTGGCTATGTTTGTTTCTGCGTATTTCTGCTGGGAACCTACAGGGACAGTACAAGTTCACAGAGTCAAAACTGCTGCTGAACTGACCTCGACCTAAAGACAGTACATCTCGCTCCACACACAGATCGGTGACGCTCAATCTTCATCTATATTTTAATACCAAGCATAGAAGACACAAAACCCAACGGAATGACCAGTCCCCAAGTAGAAATGCTACTACGCGTAGCCCTCAGGTCCCACCTATGGACATCCACTGGTTTAACAAAAACAGACAGGAACCCCCCACAGATAGGTGTGGATACCACACCAATGAAGGGGTCTCCATCGCGATCACATCAGGACACATAGGCAAGGGCAGACTGTTCCCTAAAAAGTCCAGCACATCAGAATCCCTTCCAACAGATGCACAAAGCCTGACACAGTAATAGAAGAAATATGAAAACGGAGCTCACACAACACCTCCTGAAGTTCATGATTCACCAAGTGACCCCTGAAATGATGATGGCATGTCAGATAAGGAATCCAAAATCATCATTATAAAGATGATTGATGAATTTTAAGCGAACACAGAAAAACAACTGAATGAGTTAAGGAAGTCAGTTCAGAATATGAAAGAGAAATTCAGTAAGGAGAGGGAAATGCTGAAAAGAACCAGCAGAAATCTTGGAAATGAAAATCCCAATAAATCAAATGAAATGTTCAGCTAAAAGTCTAATAGAGCAGACCACGCTGGAGCGGAATCTCAGAGCTGAAGGCAGAGGGACCAGCCTCGAACATTCAGACAGGAAAACAGGCAAGTCCCCATGACGAGAATACACAAGGGCTCTGGGTCCACACAGAGGAGGATGGTGAGATGTGTGCTGGTGGAAGGGATAAATTCCTCAGGGAAACAGGAACAGAAGAATTGTCCAGCTTTCAGAATGAGATGAACCTCCAGATACAGGTGGCATCCAGAACCCCCACAGACAAGACCAAAAAACAGCCTCTCCACAAGGCACTGTAACTAAAATGCCCGACCTAAAGAACAGGGATAGGATTTTTATTTTTTTATTTTTTATTTTTTTCAGAGAGAGAGAGAGAATTTTTTAGTATTTATTTTTTAGTTCTTGGCGGACACAACATCTTTGTTGGTATGTGGTGCTGAGGATAGAACTGGGCCGCACACATGCCAGACCAGCGCGCTACCGCCTGAGCCACATCCCCAGCCCCTGGGGATAGGATTTTCAAAGGCTCAAGAGGAAGACACCAGGTCACATTTGGAAGCAAGTCTATCACTTCTGATCTCTCTCCTGGACAAGCCAACAGGGCTTGAGACAAAGTGTCCCTGGTCCTGAACAGACATCTGTAGAATATTTCATCCAATGTCCACAAAGACTCCATGTCCAGCAAAGCTATTATCCAAAATCAAAGATGAAATGAAAACCATCCAAGATAAGAAGAAACTAAAAGAATGCATGACTACTAAACCAGCACTACAGAACTTACTGAAAGAAACACAGCACCCAGAGGAAATTAAAAACCAGCCTCAGGTGCCGGGGTTGTAGCTCAGGGATAGAGCATTTGCCTGACAGGGTGAGGCACTGGGTTTGATCCTCAGAACCACAATAAATAAATAGATAGATAAATAAATAGATAGATAGATAAAATAAAGATTTAAAAATCCAACCTCAGAGTTCACAAAAGAATGAACATCATTCTGTTTCAAATAAGAAACAGAACCAAATTAAGCATGATTAACAAATCAAAATGACCGGGATTGATAAACATCTCTATAGTAATGTTGAATGTAAATGCTCTCAACTCTTCAATTAAAAGACACAGGCTGGCAGGATGGATTTGATACACAAGACCCAACTATACGTCAAAAGACAAAAGACACACCTTACCGCAAATGGAGCCACCCGCTGGATGTGACAGGGTGGGCCCTGGTATGTCACACAAAGGAGCCTCAGAACCAGCAGGGTGGCTGCGCTCACGTCTCAAAAAGCAGATTTTACCCAAAAAACAAATCAGAAGAGAGGAAAAGGGGCACTTTCTATTGGTAAGGAGAAGAATCCCACAAGATGATATACCAAAAATAAATATTTCTGACCCAAATGTGAGTGCAACTAATTACATAAAAGAGACACGACTCAAATTGAAGCCCCAGATAAACCCAGTACAATGATACTGGCTGATTTCAACAAGTCCCTCCCACGATTACACGGATCTTCCATACATGAACTCAGTGAGGATTCTTTGGACCTGAAAAGTATTATAAATCAAATGGCATTAACAGACATCCACAGAATATCTCACCCAGGTGAATATTCTTTCTTCTCAGCAACTCATGAAACCTTCTCCAAAATGGATCATATTTTAGGCCACAAACCAACTCTTGGCAAATACAAAAATTTTATATGATTCCTTGTATCAATCTATAATGAAATGAGCCAGGCATGGTGCACACACCTGTAATCCCAGCAGCTCAGGAGGCTGAGACAGGAGGTCATGAGTTCAAAACCAGCCTCAGCAATGGTGAGGTACTAAGCAACTCAGTGAGACCCTGTGTCTAATTAAAGTACAAATGGAGATGTGGCTCAGTGGTCAAGTGTCCCTGAGTTCAATCTCTGGTTAAAATATATATATATATATATATATATATATATATATATATATATATATATATATATATAATGAAATGAAATTAGAAATCAACACCAAAAAATCCTCCAGAAACTATAAAAACACGTGGAGATTGAATGATAAATGGATGATAGAAGAAATCAGGGGAGAAATTTAAAAATTCTTAGACTCAAATAAGAATAGTGATACAACCTAGCAGAATCTCTGGGACACTATGAAGCAGTTCTAAGAGGATAGTTACAGCCATGAGTGCCTAGAAAATCAGAAAGATCCCAAACCATCTCATGATGCATCTCGGCCATTGAAAAAGAGCAAACCAGTTCCAAAAACCAGTAGAAGGAAGGAAATAATTAAGAGCCTAAATCAATGAACTTGAAACTTTTTTAAAAAGGCACTACAAAGGATTGAAGAAACAAAGAGTTGGTTCTCTGAAAAGATAAATAGGATCAAGAAACCTTTAGCCAAACTAACCAAAATAGAAAGAAAGAATAAACAAATTAATAAAAATAGAGGTGAAAAAAGGAGAAATCACAGATATTTCATAAATCCAGCAGATCATTGGGACTACTTTGAAAACTTATAATCCAATAAATCAGAAAACCTAGAATAAGCAATTGCATTTCTAGAAAAACACAATCTGCCAAAACTGAATCAAGAGGACATAGAAAACCTAAACAAACCAATAATTTCTAATGAGATACAAGCAGTAATAAATAGCCTTCCAAAGTAAAGCTCAGGCCCAGATGGATTCTCTATCAGACCTTTTAAAGAACTAATGCAAATATTCCTCAAATTATTCCATTAAATAGAAAGGGACTGAACACTTCCAAATTCATTCTGTGAAGGCAGTATCTCACCATATCAAAACCAGGTAAGGACACATCAAAGAAAGAAGATGATAGACCAATATCCCTACCTGATGAGCTTAGGTGCAAAAGATACTTAATAAAGTATGAGCAAATCCTGTGCAACAACATATTAAGAAGATTGTACACCATGATCAAGTTGGTTTTTTTTTTTTTTTAGAGAGAGTGAGAGAGGGGAGAGAGAGAGAAAGAGAGAGAGAATTTTTAATATTTATTTTTTAGTTCTCGGCAGACACAACATCTTTGTTGGTATGTGGTGCTGAGGATGGAACCCCCGGGCCGCACGCATGCCAGGCGAGCGCTCTACCGCTTGAGCCACATCCCCAGCCCCTGATCAAGTTGGTTTTATTGCAGAGATGCAAGGATGGTTTAATATATACAAATCAATGAACGTAATTCATCACATACATAAACAGAATTAAGGATACAAATGGAAAAGAAGTCAAATTATCACTGTTTATAGATGATATGATCCTATACCTAGAAACAGTGAATCTGCTGAGAAAGAAATCAGGAGAACAATTACAATCTCAATAGCCTCAAAAAAAAAAAAAAATACAACCCTAGGGATGAATCTAACCAAGAAGGTGAAAGAGCTCTCCAGTGAAATCTAGAAGAACACTGAAGAAAGAAATTGAAGGAGACCTCAGAAGACAGAAAACCCTTCCATGTTCATGGATAGGCAAAATGCATATTGTTAAAATGTCCTTACACCAAAAGCAGTACCCAGATTCAATGCAGTCCTCCTCAAAATACCAATGACATTCTTCAGAGGACCAGCAAAAACTGCCCTGAAACTCATTTGTAAGAATAAAAGACCCAGAATAGCCAAAACAATTTTAGTCTAAAAAAGCAATTCTAGAGGCATCACAACAGCTAACTTCAAAGTATACTACACAGCTACAGTAACAAAAACCTCATGATACTAGCAAAAACAGTCACATTCACCAATGGTACAGAGGACACAAACATCTAGGGTCATCTGATCCTTGCCAAAGGTGCCAAGTGCCAATAGACCTTGGAGAAAAGACAGTTTTTTAAACAAACGGTGCTGGGAAAACTGGTTGTTCATAGCAGAAGAAGGAAACTAGACCCCCATCTCTCACTCTGCACAAAAATCAACTAAAAATTGACCAGAGACCTAGGAATTAGACCAGAAAATATGCAACTCCTCGAAGAAGATGCAGGGTCAACATTCCGGCATATAAGCCCAGACAATGGCTTTCCCAATAGAACACCTACAGTTCAGGAAATAATGTCAAGAGTTAAAAAATGGGACAGCATCAAATTAAAAATCTTCTGCACAGTAAATGAAATAATTAGGAATGTGAAGAGATAATCTACAGAATGGGGAAAAAAATCTTTGCTAACTACTCTTTTAACAGAGGACTAAAATCTAGACTATATAAAGAGCTAAAAAAAAAACCTTTACACCAAAAATTTAATAACCCAATTAATAAATAGGCAAATGAATATAATAGATGCTTCTCAAAAAGAGAAGAAAAACAAGTAATACATAAAAGAATGTCCAACCTCATTAGCGATTAGGAAAATGCAAATCGAGACTATACTGAAATTTCATATCACACCAGTCAGGATGGCAGTTATCAAGAATACAGATAATGAGGGTCTGGGATTGGGACTGGGTGGTAGAGTGCTCACCTAGCATGTGTGAGGCAGTGTGTTCGATCCTCAGCACCACATAAAAATAAATAAATAAAGATATTGTGTCCATCTACAGCTAAAAATATTTTTTTAAAGACAGAATACAGATAATGATACATGCTGGAGAGGATGTGGAGAAAAAAAAACACTATTACAGAGTTAGGGGGACTGTAAATCAGTATGACCACTATGGAAATCAGCATGGAGGTTCTTCAAAAGGCTAGTCATGGAACCACCGTATGACCCAACTATACCACTTTTTGGTATTTATCCTAAAGAATCAAAGTCATCGTGCCACATGATACGCTCATAGCTATAGTATCAAAAACCTCATGATACTAGCATAAAAACAGACACATTCACCAATGGTACAGAAGACACAAACATCTAGGGTCATCTGATCCTTGCCAAAGGTGCCAAAAACCTACATAGTAGAAGAGTGGAACTAGACCATGTTCATAGCAGCACCAATCACAGCAGCCAAAACATGGAACCTGCCTAAATGTCCATCAACAGGTAAACGGATAAAAAAAAATATGGTGTATACACAGTGGAGCTTTATTCAGCCATAAATAAGAACGACATTATGGCATTTGCAGGAAAATAGAGGGAACTTGAGACCATCATGTTAAGCAAAATAAGTCAAACTCAGAAGGTCCAGGGTGAATGTGTTCTCTCAAGTGTGGAAGCCAGAGAGGGAAAAGGAAAATGGAGTGGGGGTGCACCTCCTAAAACTCAGAGGGCAGAAGAGAAAAGGGTGGGGGGAGGGAGGTGGGGAGGAGGTGGGAAGTGCTGGTATTGGCCAGCTCGTGTTGTTACATTGTGTGTATGTGCAAATGTGTAACAGCAAACCCATCCACTGCACAACTCTGAGGCACCAATAAAACAAACATACAAAAAAAGTCCTTCTGGGAACACACAGCAAGCGTCTGTGGGATTCATGGGCGAACAAATGAGGGATGGGGCTTGTGCGTTCCTTTTGTATTTCATCTATATCTCCACTCTTGATGTCATTTAAAATATCTAAGCTCATTTTATGAGGGGTTTCACTTCTTGATAGTCATTCTAAAGAAATAATCTGACAAGTGGCAAAGATCTATGTACAACAATGTTTGCAAGGATAATTCATTGTAGTAAGAAAAGGAAAACACAGTAAATAGGCACAAATCAGGGGTACATGGCATGCGCCATGCACACAGCTCAAGGCTCCGAATGGAACATGACCTCAGAATCAGCCAAGACTGGTGGCCGACGTGGGAGCTGCGTGCTGCGCAGAGAGGAGCCTCCAAACCTGGCCGTGTGCGCCCTGTGCGCCCTGTGCGCTCGCCAAGCAAAGCGATGCTGCGTTCATGACTACTGACAGGGGCTACCTCTGCCCCAGACCAGTGGGTTTTATTTGAGTTTTGAGCTTTGCAAGGTCTTCCACTGCTCTGAAATGACTGAACAAAATCCATCCAACCTTGTGGGTAACCAAGAACACAGCTGCCTCTCTTTGGCACCCAGGAAGCTCCAGGCTTCCTGCTTAGCATCCCTGAACACGGTCCTGTACTCTCCCATGTCCCTGCGCAAGAGTATGTACTTATTCCCCAGCAAACGGGGGATCGCCAGCGGGCTCCCAGGTTTGCACAAGCACTGGGAGCTAGGACTCCAAGTGGCTCCCGAGGTCCACCCAGCACCCTCCCCATGCGGGGAGTTGGAGGCGAGGGCTTACACAGAGGTCTCTACACGAGTTAAAACTCACATAACGGTACACCCCAAAATAGGGCATGTGTATGAATTTAGAAATTAAAAGATGGATTAATTCACCTCGAATGTGAGTGACTGATGAAGCCCTCTGCTGTCCACATTTCCGTGGAAGGAAGAAAAAACAGAAGACTTCTGCTCCACCTTGACTCGCAAACTCCACACGGAGGCCAGATGAGTGGACCTTGGCAGAGGCAGGAGTGAAATCCCCAGGCTCCAGGGAGACGTGAGCGACAGGCGGCACGTTTCCTGGCTGTTCCAGAGACTGCCAGCTGGGGAGAGCCCCCTCACCTCCAGAGCCCAGGTCCACGCTGCCGGCCGGCTCTGAGGGCATCTGAACGTGGACACGCAGGAGAGCCAAACTCGGCACGGTCGTCCCTGCTCACCCTGCTCACCGCGCGACCCCGCGTCGGGGACGCAGCCTGCAGCCAGCTCACAGATGCTCCAAGGTGTGTGCCGAGTTAATAAAGGAACCAGCCGAAGAAACAAAGGACAAATCTATCCCCAAATAGAGCTAAGGACGGTTTTAGAGTAAGGAAAGACCCAGCCGCCAATCAACATGCGGAGGAATAGGGAGTGAACGGCCTGACCCTCGGGTCCATCAGTCCTCAAATCAGCGCGCAAGAGTGGCGGGCGGCTGCTGCGTGGGGGACGTGCTAAGGGACCAGCCAGGGCTCAGGACAGGACTCCCGGGAGGACACCCGCGGGCCGCCCAGGAGCGCGCTGCTTTCGCTGTCTTTGAAGAGCCAAATCTTGCCACTTCGCGGATGGCCCCACAGGAAGATCCACACCTACCACCCCGCTGGGGTTCCACCCAGAGCGGCTCCTTACACACACACACACACACACACACACACACACACGAACAAAAGAGCGAAAAGAGCTAGTATTTACTGAGTGCCACTAAACCTAGGATTCATACGAAGTCTGTGATTCTATATATATATATTGTAGTTGTACACGGACAGAATGCCTTTATTTGTTTTGTTTTGTGGTGCTAAGGATCGAACCCAGTGCCTCACACGTGCTACGCAAGTGCTCTGCCCCAGCCCCGAGGGCTGTGAGTCTTACATTTTCCCATCTCAGAATCCTTTCTACTTTTAAAAACGAATGGATACCCCCAATAGATTCTGTTCAAATGGTTTATATGCATAATATTTCCACCTTATAAATTGGCACGAAGAAAAAATTTTAATTTGTAACTTAAAACCATAACAAACTCGGGTGTATAACACCCTTTTATGGATAACAGTTATGATTTACTGACCAAAAAATGAATAGTAAAAGTGGCGTTGCAGATTCCTGAAATTTTTCTCCAGTAGAAGCAATGGATTTGCTTTTCTGTGACTTAATTCCAACCTTCACAACATCACACACAGAGATACTGGAAAGTAAAAACACAGGACCTTAATGCTCTTAGGAACCTGTGGATTTGCTGAAAGATCCTGCTTTCCCTACAGGGATCATTGAACTGAATTTTGGAAATGATTGGCCTAGGAAGCATAGATAATGCACGTGAAATTCTGAGTGCTGGCCATCTGGATGCAATCTCAGGGCCAGGCACGGTGGTACCCGCCTGTAATTCCAGAGGCTCAGGAGGCCAAGGATCACCAGTTCTAGGCCAGCCTCAGTAAGTTAGCAAGGCCCTAAGCAGCTCAGTGAGACCTTCAGTATGAAAATAGTAATAGTAGTAGTAGTAGCAATAGTAGTACCAGCCTGGGGAGGTGGCTGGGTGGTAAAATGCCCCTGGGTTCAACCCTGGCTACCAAAAAAGAAAGAAAGAACCTCAGCCGCAGGCACTTCCCCCCTCTGTCTCCGCAGCTGGCTGGGCTGAGGCGGCCCCTCCCCCACCCTCTCCTCACTCTCTTTCCTGGTGACTCATCTCCAGGGACTCTGAGCGTTGCCTGGCAACCAGACCAGCTCCTGCATCCCCCCTCCAGTGAGGACCTGCTGCACCCACTGTTCACCCCACGGCTGCGGCTGCCTGCAAGGTGCCTGCACACCAAGAGTGGGAGCCCAGCCACGCTCCACGCTGGCACCGGGACCACCAGCTCCTTTGGTTCCAGTTCCTGTCTTTGTGAAGCGGGTTGTCAGTGGCTGCTGTGAAGAAAAGCGAGCAGGCATGAAGGTGAACGTGGGAGACCAAAGAGGGGTGGCCTGTTCCTCCTGAGGCCAAGGTTTGAGAAGTGCAGTAGCACCTGTGTGCACACACAGCTGTTGTTCAGTCACCATCATCACTGAACAATGAGATGTTTTCCTTTAAAAAAGAAACAGAAGTCACCAATGCACATTAGCATGGTCTCTGTCCATGGGAAAGGCAAGGTCTGGTATGAGGAGGACCCGCAGCCCTTGTGCAGGGTGAAATGGGGAGGCAATTTGATGCAGCCAGTTGGGGCCATGCCTGGCAGCACCCCCACGAGGCTGAGAGAGTGGAACACGTGACCCAGCGGCTCCATGCACACCCCAAGAACTGGAAACACACAGCAAAGACATGTGTGGAGTCTCCTGTTCCGAGCAGGCAAAGGGGGACATTGTAGTGTCCATCAAGAATGACCAGAATTTGGCATTGACCCACGGTGGAAAGTACTCCCCGGTGGGGAAGCAGGTCTGCCACCTCCCACGACTTGGCACACCCTGAGCAGGTGAAATCAAGCACTCTCAGAGGCCGAGGCCGTGTAGTTTTACTGGCCCAAGGCACAGACCCACACACCTGGGGTGGTGGTTTCCCGGGGCCAGGAAGGGGAAATGGGGTGCTGAGGCTGGTGGGTCCAAACTGTGGGCTCTCTAGTGTGAAACGGTTCTGAGGATGGAAGGCGATGGTGATCTCAAATCCACGTGAAAGCAGTTAATGCCAACGAACAGTGCACTTAAAATGGATAAAACATAAAATGATGTCTAACATGCCCTAACTTAAATATTAAAATGCAGAATTTGCAAGACTATGTGTCACAATTAATACCTGAAAACATTCCTTAACATGGTAAATGTATGTTGTGTGTATCTTATCGCAATTAAAACCGAGAGCTGGAGCTGCGCGCCACAGCGCGCGCGCGTAAGAGAGGGGCCGGTGGAGCGCGCAGCGCTCAGGCCCCCGCGCCCTCCCGACCCGGCTCCGCGCCCCCGCGCCGCCTCTGCTCAGACGCACGCGGGGCCGCGCGACTTGGCGATCTGGCTTTAAATTCTCTGTGAGGCCGTTTCTTTTCTCATTGGCTAATCTGACAGGAAAAGGGATTCGCCGTTGGCGCTTCGGCCTCTTGTTCATTGAGAAAAAGAGGAAATACTCCGCGTGCGCTTCTGGAAGGGGCAGCCCCGAACCCCGGGGTGTTCGTCGGCGGGGGACTTGGCTCCGAATTTGTCTCTCGATTTTTCTCCGCGATTGCTAGGAAGTTGAACTGAGGCAGAGTTTGGAAAGAAGGGAAAAAGTTTGCGGAGGGACTGGATTTATTTGCACATCGCTGAAAGAAACACCGGGGGAGAGGGGTTGGTGCGAAGCCGTGATCACCGAGTTCAGATGCGCTCTAAGCCTGCTGGAGTGACCACACTTCCAAGACACCATGGAGGCCGGAGCACAGAGTGGCAGCGGGTCTCAGCCTTTGCTGCAGGCGCACTGTGACAGTGGCAGGCAGCGTGGGGAGCCTGGCCCTGGAGAAGCCCTCTCCCAGCAGGTACAGGTTTTGTCTCTGGATCAAATCAGAACCATCGGAAACACCAATGAGTACACCGAGGCACCGACTGCGGTCCCCAGACCCGGACTGCAGCCCGCTCCTCGCCCCTCCACTCAGCACAAGCCGGAGAGGCTCCGCGGTCTGCCGGAGCACAGCCCGCCTCCCAGGCTCCAGCTTTCGCAGGTTCGTGTTTCTACTCGAGCCCCTCTGCCCAGGTCCATCAGCACCGTCAGCTCAGGGTCTCAGAGCATCCTAAGGACAAATATCAGCAGCAGCTCCTCGGATCGGAGGCTGTTAGGACCATCCTTCTCCTCTGGTCCACTTGCTGATGGGATCATCCTGGTGCAACCCAAGTCTGAGCTCAAGCCAGGTGAGCGCAAGCCACTGAGCATGGAAGATTTGGGCCTGCACGCCTACAGGTGTGAGGACTGTGGCAAGTGCAAGTGTAAGGAGTGCACCCATCCAAGGCCCCTGCCATCCAACTGGATCTGCAACAAGCGGTGCCTTTGCTCGGCCCAGAACGTGATTGACTATGGGACTTGCGTGTGCTGTGTGAAAGCTGTCTTCTACCACTGTTCTGATGATGATGAGGACGACTGCTCTGACAACCCGTGCTCCTGCAGCCCGTCTCACTATTGTGCGCGTTGGTCGGCCATGGGGCTCATGTCCGTCTTTTTGCCTTGCTTATGGTGTTACCCTCCAGCCATGGGTTGCCTTAAATTGTGCCAGGGGTGTTATGATTGGGTTAACAGGCCTGGGTGCCGCTGTGAAAACTCAAACACAGTCTGCTACAAAGTTCCCACTGTTGCCCCTGAGGCACTTTGAAAAACCAACATAGCATTGTTAATCAGGAATATCAGTATTAAGGGTTGTTCTCTTTTTTTTCTTAAACACATATGCAACCAACTAGACAGTTGTGATCTTGACACTGTTCGTAGAGAGTTGGGATAGTCTTTGCTGCTTACAGTGAGATGCTTTTTGTCTGTGTGCTATTTTAACTGATATGCTTGTTAGAACCTCAGCTAATGGAGCTCAAAGTTAAGGGATACGGAACTTGGTGTCCCACATATTGCATAAGCTTAAGCAACAGACACTCCTAGGCAGTTCTTGTTTGTGAATAGTCCTTGCAAAATTTGTAAATTAGCCAATGATCTTCTTGCCATTGTGTTCCCCAGAGATAATGTGCTATATTTTTGAATATACAATGATATTCGCAACTGTGAGAAACAAGTTGTGCCATACTCCATGGTAATCACAAAATATTATACTAATATCTTGTACATTCGGAAGAATGTGAATCAATCAGTATGTCTTTAGAGTGTATTTTGCCTTACAGGAAGCCTTTATTGGAAAACTCTGATTTCCCCTTTCGACTTCATGTATATCGTAGTTGTAGTAAAATTAAACATTTATTTTCTAATTTTTCAACATACTCTTTGGTGTGAAGACTATTTATTTGAAGTTTTATTATTTTATTACAAAGAATATTTTAAGCGACACCGTACAAGTTTTTCCCCCTGGGTATTATAGTTCCTGCCAAAGAGGGGCTTGCTGATGCCTATGTTCAATATAAAATAGAAAATATATTAACGTTTGAAATTAAAAAGCAAACGGAAAGCTGAGGAATGTCAGCGCCGCCGGGTTCCCTCTCCCGCTAGGCAACAGCGCCATCTCGCGCCGCGCACCAGGACCGAGACCGGGTCGCCGCAGCCGCACTGCGGCGGGCACTTGTTCGCGGGCCCGGGTTTAAAAACAAGTGTTTTGCCGAGCGCCGCGTGGCCGTCGTGGGCCGTAGGGATTTGGGGAGCCCCTCAGCCCCGGCGTGGACAGAGCTGGGCAGGGAGTCCGGGCTGGGTTTCCCCGGCAGCCGAGCGGGGTCCTAGGTGACTGTGGACTGAGGGGAGCGCTGGGCCCCGGCGGGTCCCCGGGCCACAGCGGCATCTCCAGCCCCCTCCTGACTCGGAACCCCCACCCCCACCCCGGAGCTGTCCTGGGCATGTCCGGAGAGGGGACTCCAGGAAGGCTGTCCTTCTGCCTTGGGTTTGGGCATGGTCTTGGGCACAGTCCTGCAAGGCTGATGGGCACAGGGATGTGACCTGAGCCCCCACTGATGGTCAGGAGGTCCTCTCCCCAGGTCCACACCACACGCAGGATGCAGAGGTGTGTCTGGTGTCTCTGGGCTCTCACCAAATGGATTCCTAACTGCAAGAACCGCTTCCAGGAATCACGGGAGACTCACGTCGGGGAAAACAGTGGTGCCTGGGACACACACAGTGGTGGAGGAGCCTGCCCGGGAGAGGGGTTCCTGGCGGGTCGGGGAGGGCACGCGTGGGAAGAGCTCCACTGGGGGCCCCGGTCCTTGGTGGGCAGCCCGTGTGAAGTGTTTCATGGGTCCTGGGGCACAGTGGCCTCTCAGGGTGTCTGGCCCCCACCCAGGACGGGAGGGCAGGTGCGTGATGGTCCAGAGTGTGGGAGTCCAACCGAGGCCGCGGGTGGGGTGGGTGATCTCTGACCTACAGGTCTGCACACAGAGGGCACACTCAGAGGACTGGAGTCCCTGCTCAGACGTCCTGCGGGTCAGCAGAATCCCAAGCCTCACAGCTGCGGACGGCAAGGAGGTCTCCAGGCTTCCTGAGCCCACGGACCGGACCCCTGCTTCTTGACGGTGCCCACCAAAACCACCTTACACCCCAGGTGGACACTCAAGCAGGGACAGGGTTGCCCCAGAGGATGTCTGGCCATATCTGGGGACATTTTTTGGTGTCACAGCTGGTGGGAGGGGAGGAGATGGGAAATTCAAGGATGCTGCTCAGCCTCCTATGCTCAGTGGAGGACGGCCTCCTTCGTCCTAGTGTGCAGGAACAGCCTCCTCCCTCCTCCACAGCAAAGGCCCAGGAGTCCCACAGGACCAGGAGGTCCCCTGGCTGGGGACCGACACCTGTGGTCTCGCACTCCCTCCAAAGCTGCCTGGGGCAGATCCTTCCCTCCACTCCCTCAGCCTCCTCCTCAGATGGAGCGGCTGGCCTCCACCATTCCCTCCTGCTCCCAGGGTCTCCTCCTGGGTCCTCCCTGGGGACCCCCCCTCCCGTCACATCCTCGATGAGTGTGGCTTCTTGGCCACACTTGAAGTCCCTTCCAGATTCTGCTTCCAGGACTCTGCCGCCTGCCTGTCTGCCCCACTCAAGCCACCCCCCCACAGCCGCCCCCACGCTATTACTTCACGGGTGATTCCAGGGTGCTGCCTGCAGGCCGGCTCCACACTCCCGCTGTCCACCCCACACCGCCAGCTCCCTCCCCAGTGTCCCTTGATTGCTGTTTTGGTGACAAAACCAGCAGCAGGAGGAAGCTGGCTCTGCGGTCTCCTCAGGGAAGAGGGGCCCTCGCTGTGCCTTGGACAGGCCAACCACAGGGAACCCAGCCCCGTGGCCAGGCCGCGGGAGGCCACCAGGGAGGACTCCCACGGGGGACGCTGAGCCTCCTCTCCCTGTTTCACTCTTCTTTCCCTCGTGCCCCTCCTTCACCGGCTTTCCAGGGGCTCCAGGAGACCTGGGGGTTTAACACCAGCTTCAGGGTGGCCCCGCGGCGCTGCTGGGGACAAAGGAATGTGGACGTGAAGGTGCTCCGTGCCTTCCGAAGCCGGGGGCTGCAGGGAGTTCTGCGGCAGGGACCACGCCTGCATCCGCACTGCGGGAGTGGACGGCCCTGCTCCTGGCTGCAGGGCGCTACAGCGTCCTCCTGGCTGCCATGCCTCTCGACCCTCACTCCCTTCCCTCCCTCAATAGGCCGCCAGGTCGCCTCAGCCGCTTCCTCACCTGGTTGCTGAAAGCTGGGTCCTTGTTCCCGAGGTGAATTCAGTACCAACACAGGGTTTTGAGGAAGGAAAAAGAAGGTTTATTGTTTACTAGAAAAGGAGAACACAGGGAAGACCTGTCCCAGAGACTGTGACTCTGCCCCTCAGGGGACAGGGGGCTTTTAAAGAAGCTATGGAAAGGCTGCACTGCAGGTGTGCCGCGGCAGGGTCCCAGGTGCACCCGCCTGAAGGTACGTGGAAATTCACTTGTTATTTTTGGAGACAGTTGCTTCCTACTCTCCCAGGGACATCTCCTTCCTGTGGGGATCAGATAGGTAACCCAAGGTGCTCTTGTTCTTCACCCTGGGCTAGGGAGGGAGAGGGAGAGAGAGGAAGAAAAACATGTCCTTTTAAAAATAAGCAGCAAGGGCTCTGTTCAGAGGTGCACTGGACACTGTTAAAACCCGCGGTCGGGACGTGTGTGCTCCTGCACCCGGGCCTTCGCCCTGGCGGGGCTGGGCAGACCTGGGATCCGGGCTCCCCAGGGCTCTGGTGATGCGGTTTGGGAGAGGCTGCACACCCTGCTCTCCGGAGCCCCCGGCACCAGGAAAGAAGCAACAGTTAGCCCTTCAGGGGGACAAGAGAACTGTCACCTACTTGGACGCGTACAGGGGCTTGTTCAACAATCAGGCACCTACTGAGTGGAGAAAATTTCACCCCCCAAAACGTGGCTTTCTGTTCTTACTGACCTTTCTTGTATCTGTAAATTACATTTATTATAGAAACGCAAAACCGTACAGCTGCTGCGCACCGGACTGCTCCGCGTCCTTACTGCCTCAGTCCCCATCTGCAGGTGAGGAGGTGAGGCTCCTCCGAGGGGTTGAGCCCGTGGTCCTCCACACCGAGCATGAGCGCGGGAGCCAGCCTTGGTAAACAGCAGCCTCTCCGCTGAGGACCGCCGCTCACCCTGTGCTAGGGGAGACCCACGCTCCCGTCCCACAGAAGTCCCTTTCCCGGCCTCACGCTGGAGGCAGCTGCCAGTGGACAGAGGGGCAGTGAGACAGCTGTGGACCAGCGCAGCGACCTGGTCCCGCGTGGGGAGACACCTTGAACGTCTGTGTCCTGCAACCCAGAGAAACACAGTCAAGAAGGGCCCAGGTAGTTGTCACCGCAGGGCTGGGCCTCAGGACTCCCCTGGACTCCCTCAGCACCCCTGGAGGACGTCTCCCACACTGCTGGCACCCAGGAACCCCGAGCCCCCGCTGAGCTGAACGCTGACCTAGGAGACAGCACCGGGTGACAGGGTCGTCTCTCTACACAAAGATCAGTGCGGGAGGCGGCAAGTGGGACATTTTTGCCACTCTCTGGATGTCCTCCGTCTCAGGGGACGGCTGGATTCTCATCTGGGCTCCTAGTTCCAGCACGTGGCATACGTCATTCTGCAGAAAGCTGGGAAGGAAAAGGGCAAGTGACACCTTTGTGCTCTGAGCAAAATAGTTGGGAGGCGCGTGGACCCTCCAGAGGGTCTCGGGCCCCCTCCAGGGGGCTTGGATCGCATTTTGGGAGCAAATGGCCTAATAGACACACGAGTGATAACAACAATAACGAGACTCTGGGTGGGGGCCGCCTGCGGAGCGGGGCTGGTTAGAGACCCTCGGCCGCGCCCCTCCCCCTCGGTCTCCGCAGCTGGCTGCGCCGAGGCGGCCCCTCCCCCACCCTCTCCTCACTCTCTTTCCTGGTGACTCATCTCCAGGGACTCTGAGCGTTGCCTGGCAACCAGACCAGCTCCCGCATCCCCCCTCCAGTGAGGACCTGCTGCACCCTCAGTCCCACCCCCGGCTGCGGCTGCCTGCAAGGTGCCTGCACACCCGAGTGGGAGCCCAGCCACGCTCCACGCTGGCACGGGGACCGCCGGCTCCGGGGGTTCCGGTTCCACTTCAGCTCTCTCCACGTGTCCTGTTTGCTTCTCCATCTTTATTGAAGTCTGGTATCTTGAGGAAGCCTGTTTATTAAGTGGCACTACTCTATTCCCCTGGAAAAGGAGGACGGGGCCGTGCCAGGCTCGGCCGGGTACATGCACGGGGCTCGCCGACCCCAGACCCACAGGAGAGTCCTTTATGAACGCAGGGGTCTGCTCCTGTCTGGTGCCCCGCACTGTCCCCATCACATGGCACATGCTAAGTGGCTGTTGAGTGACAGGATCAGCACACAGCCAGGGCTGTCCCTCAGTTGAAGGCTTCTCCTCTGTTTATGGAACCGTGACGCTTGGTCTCACTTTGCCCCGAAAGTGGACTCCCAGGGAGGCCACGGTCTCCTCCCAAACCTTCAGGTTCCCCGCCTTTCCGTGGACAGTCCTAGTCAGCGCCGAGGCCGTCCTGGCCAAAGTCCGGGCTCCCTGGGAAAGCATCGCCCGCTTGGCCGCCCAGCGCTGTCGGGACAGGTTTAGTGACGCAGCCCAAACTCCCCAGAGGGCACAGAGGGGGACAGGCAGTTATGTCCCCAGCACCGGTGGGGACGGAGGACTAGAACAGTGAGTGTGGCGGCATTGGGGTACTGCTTCAGCAACTGTGGGCACGGAGGCGGGCAAAACGCCACAGGAAAGTGAAGCTTCATTCTTTCTACCCAAATTACTACAGTTTTTCATATTTAATTATTGTAGAAACAATTAAAAACAAAAGCATGTCACCTGGGCTGGGGCTCAGCGGTGCCGCGCTCGCCTGGCACAAGCCCGCACTGGGTTTGATTCTCGGCACCACATAAAAAGGAATAAATAAAATAAAGGTATCAAAAATGTTGTATCTGTTTAAAAAACAAAAGTATGCCATGATTTACTGTATCCAGCTCTCTTCCAGCTAAAGCCCACCTTGCAGGGGCAGAAAGTGGGGCTCAGAGGGGCCCACGTATCGTCCAGGACCAGGGCGACAGTGTCGGGTCTGTAGCTCGGCTTCTGCCTCCCACCTCCTCTCCTGAGAGCTCTCACTCACCCCTAGCAAGGGACTCGGTGTCCAGCCACGGGGATCCAGCCCCGGGCCACCAACCTCCTGACCACAGGAGCAGACAGAGGTAGACCCTCTATTTCTGTTTCTTTCTCTTTTGGGGGGGCGGGGGCGGGGGGAAACAGGGATTGAAGCCGAGGGCACTTAACCGCTGGTGAGACTCACCCAGCGGCCCTTTTCATTCCTTATTTTGAGACGGGGTCTCACTAAATTGCTCAGGGTGAAGGCTAGCCTGGAACTTGCCATCCCCCTGCCTCAGTGGCTGGGATAATTGGCGGGATCCACTGCGCTGGGCTGTGGACTCTTTCTCGTGAAGATTTAGATGGGAAGAGAGTCACACAGGACACCCGGGCGTCAGACACCGTAAACATGCACCTCTTCAGCCAGCAAAGCTGCATCTTGGAAAGACACCCAGGAGGGCGGGGGACACACCTCAGCTGGTAGAGTGCCTGCCCTCAGGCACAAGGCCCTGGGTTCAATCCCCAGCACCACACGGGGGCGGGGGGGGGGGGGGATAAAGAAGGAAATTCTCCTAGGAGAGTCATTCTGAAACTTCATCCTGTCGGAATTTTGTGCTTTCCATGATTATTGAGAACCCCAAATAATTTCTCTTTGTTTGATTTACGATCATGTATGTCTACCATACTATCAATGGAAACTGGATATTTTTAAGTTAAAAAACTTTGAAAGGTAAGGAATCTCTTATATATCAGCATCATCTACACTGAAGGAAAAACAATGGCTCTTTCCAGATAACCATCATGAATCAAGGCGTCTCCCACATGTTTGCAGACCCCTCCAATGTCCTCCCAGGTAGAGGACAGCTGAATCCTCACACCTGCCTCTTAAATCCAGCCCTTGCAACTTGACAGCATGCAGAAACCATAGAAGGACTGGGCCAGCCAGATCTAAATATTCTCAGAAGATGGTTTGGAACTTGTAGGCCTCCTGATCCCCCCCCCCCCCCCCCCCGAGCCTGGAACTGCACTTGGGGACCACAGGCCTAGCAGACAGATGAACAACAGAGATGAAATCATAAACAGAGGCCATCTGACAGGCTGCAGTGGGAACTGGAAGCCAGGGGAATGATCCTCTAAACTGGCCCGCTGCGCTGACCCCCACATGCTTTCTCTCAAAGCAGCCGGCCTGGCTCCCGTCAACAGGACAGGTTACATTCCTCAGCAGACTACCTGCTGTCTGCAGGACCAGGGCCGGTTATCCTGGGAGGGGGCGGGGGCGGGGGACAGACCGGTTCCAGAACTCAGGGGCTAAGGAGAGTTGCCGCACCATAAAATCTGTACGAACGGGTTCTGATCAGACGGTCAGCGTGGGTCAAAGTGACCCAGAGTTGCCTGGACATGAGCAGCGGAGGCTTTGAGATCCTGTGGCTGTCAGTCAACTCAGCCGTGGGCCAGACTCTGCAAACGTCCCTGGACCCCAACACACTGCAGGGCAGGAGGGGCACTCCTTCTCTTCCTGGAAAGTGTCCCCTGTCCCCCTCTCCCTAGGCCTCCCACTAAGAGTCCTCTCAAGTGAGAACCCAGAATCCAGCGGGGTCCCCTGCAGTGGCCTTGATCCCATCCCGGCTCTGACAGTACGTCTCCTCTGCCACAGAGACAGATGAGAGGTTGTCAATCAAAGGACCTCAGCCGCAGGCCCTTCCCCCTCCACCCTCTCGGCTGGGCTGAGGCGGCCCCTCCCCCACCCTCTCCTCACTCTCTTTCCTGGTGACTCATCTCCAGGGACTCTGAGCGTTGCCTGGCAACCAGACCAGCTCCCGCATCCCCCCTCCAGTGAGGACCTGCTGCACCCACTGTTCACCCCACGGCTGCGGCTGCCTGCAAGGAGCCCAGCCACGCTCCACGCTGGCACGGGGACCACCAGCTCCCGTGGCTCAGATGCACTTCAGCTCTCTCCACAGGCACTTTGCCTGTCTTTGTGAAGCGGGAAGCTGCATGATGCCCAGTGGGTACTGGGTACCCAGTGGGCACTTCCCCTCTTCCAAGTAACAGTCGTCATGAAACAATGGAAAAGTCGTGTTTTTTTTTCTTTTCAAAAGAAACAAGGAACTGCCACACATCCAGGCCCTACGGTCACTATTCACACAAATAGAGAAAATAACAATGTAGCAGGAATTAGACAAAGTGTCTGTGGCGGGAGTGTGACCTGGTGTCCTGACTGTGGAAGGTCGTGTGGACGCCCTTGAAAATGTTAAAATGCACCTATCACACAGTGCAGCGATGCCAAGGGCAGACATTCACCCCAAAGAACGTCACCCCGAGTCTCCAGGAGATGTGTGTACATCTGTGTTCACAGCAGCAGCTCTCAGGCCCCCCAGAAGTGCAAGCAGCCAAGCCCCTCGGTCAGGAGGAGCCTTAGCCAGTCCCAGAGAGCACAGAGCGCCGTCTCTCAGGTAGCGCACCTGGGGGCTCAGACTCAGAAACAGGGGAGAGGTGTCAGGAGCAGGGGCCAGGCGGGGGCGGGGGGCAAGTTCAGCTCCGCAGGACCAGTGAGCACCACAGGGAATGGGGGGACTGCGGCCCCACGCTGTGTGCGCGATGCCACCAAAGTGTCCCTTACACCTGGTTAAAATGATAAACACCAAGTTACGTATATGTTACCAGTTTTAAAAACAGACAAGGTAAAATATAAAGCCTGTGTTCAAGGGTTAACATGAGTGAAAAGGTCAGTTCTCTGTTATGCGTGTTCTGCCACCTGGATTTCTAAAAAGCAGCTTTTTGAGCCTAGTTGTCATTCCTTATCCAGCAGTGCCACCTAGCAGTGCCGCTCAGCAGTGCTATCCAGCAGAGCCACCTAGCAGTGCCCAAGGCCTCACCTCCAAAGAGAAAACAGAACAAGAAGTGTTTCTAATTGTGATGCTTCAAGCTTTTCTTTCCTGTTGAGTAAGATTTCCCTCGAGGGACTTTGGACACAGACTTGGCCTGATGGTCCCTGAGCGTGGACACATGCTGGAGTGGGATCCTGCAGCCCTGGTGTGGACACGGCCTTGTGCACTGTTAATTATTCATCAATAAACAGATTAAGCACAGAGAGACCTGATATTTTGAGAAGCCTATATATAATTCAGGGGACTTTCTCGAACCTGGAGACTTTGCAGTGTTTTTGATCAAACATCCACCTGAGGATCCCGAGACGGCCAGAGTGGGGTCACCCCCCAGCTCCTCATGCCCCTCGGGTTCCTGTAGGAGAAGAGCTGGCCTGTCTGTCTCAGGAGATGGTCCACCTTCTCCCTGAATGCCTCTAGGGGCATGTGCTGAAGTTCTTCTCTGTCACGGATGCCAAGGACTCCGCGGTCCTGAGCCCACTCCTCCTCTCTCCAGGAACTCCTCAGGACCCTCTTTTGGAGGTACCTCTTCCCCATGATGCTTGCACAGGTGCCCTAGTGAAAAGTAAGGTGTGTACAGCCGTGCCCAGCAGCCCTGCTGTGAGTGGCGTCCTGGTTTTAGAGGGGACACTGGCTAGAGGCAGGTCTCCAGGTCATCTGGCCCTGAGCCCAGGCCTGCATCACCAGCCCAGTCCTGACCCTGAGCTCCTGGGGAGGGGTCCCGTGCACATCCAGAGGAGGGACTCCAGGGCTGTTGTCCTTCTGCGCCCTGTGGTTGGCCACCGGGGTTTGGACTGACCTCATTAGGTGGGTGGGGGCGAGGAAAAGGAGCCTGGGGTACAAGTTGTTAATGGAAGCATCTCTAGAAGTCTCCTTCTGCCCGCTCCCTGCACACACACCCGTGGGACACACCTGGATGATCAAGGCCTCACAGCGAGACTTCACGGACCACAGCGGAACGCCCAATGGTCACAGGTCACTGCCATTTAAGCGACAGTTTGCTGGGTGAGCAAGGGGAGGGGTTGCCACACCGCGGGACCACGTGGGGAAGTTCAGCCCAGGGACCTGACCTGGTGGGATGTGGTCAGTCGGACCTAACTGCTTACCCATTCCCTTAAAATGGCTCTGCTTCTTCCCCCAGTAATACCTTAGGTGAATTAGGTACAGGGTGTCCCCTTTTATCTGAAAAGGCACTTCCTCTTTCTTTTCTTTTCTGATCGACCTCGGGGGTGCTTCCCACGTCCACAACCCCAGTCGGAAGTGCGCGCCCTGGCGGGAAGGTCATAAGCTCCGAGGGCCAGAGGACCCGCCCAGGGACACTGAGGGTGGCGACTGGTCGTAGCTTTGAACCTGGGACCTGGCCACCAGGTGGCCCCGCACTCCTCCCATCAGTGGGTGGCGACAGGGAGCCGCTGGGAGGGGGCCAGATGAGGACACAGGACGGCGCGAGCGCGGTCCCCGGGTCCTGACAAGCCTCCGCCACCCGAGCTCCAAAACGCACCCGTGCTCCCCGGGGCCTCCAGCGGCCCACCCGCGGGGCACCGCGACCGGCCTCCGCCTGCCCGTTAGAGCATGTCCCCCACCCGCGCAGCCCGCAGGAAGCCAGCTCTGCGACGGACGCCCACTCGGGCTCAATCAGCCCATCAGCCCCATCAGCCACATCAGCCCATCAGCCCATCAGCCCCATCAGCCCCATCAGCCCCATCAGCCCCATCAGCCCCATCAGCCCCATCAGCCCATCAGCCCATCAGCCCCATCAGCCCCATCAGCCCCATCAGCCACATCAGCCCATCAGCCCATCAGCCCCATCAGCCCCATCAGCCCCATCAGCCACATCAGCCCCATCAGCCCATCAGCCCATCAGCCCATCAGCCCCATCAGCCCCATCAGCCACATCAGCCACATCAGCCCCATCAGCCACATCAGCCACATCAGCCACATCAGCCCATCAGCCACATCAGCCACATCAGCCACATCAGCCACATCAGCCACATCAGCTACATCAGCCCATCAGCCACATCAGCCACATCAGCCACATCAGCCACATCAGCCACATCAGCCTATCAGCCCCATCAGCCCCATCAGCCCCATCAGCCCATCAGCCACATCAGCCACATCAGCCACATCAGCCCCATCAGCCCCATCAGCCCCATCAGCCCCATCAGCCCCCATCAGCCACATCAGCCACATCAGCCACATCAGCCTATCAGCCATATCAGCCACATCAGCCCATCAGCCACATCAGCCACATCAGCCACATCAGCCACATCAGCCACATCAGCCACATCAGCCTATCAGCCACATCAGCCACATCAGCCCCATCAGCCCATCAGCCACATCAGCCACATCAGCCACATCAGCCACATCAGCCCATCAGCCCCATCAGCCCCATCAGCCACATCAGCCACATCAGCCACATCAGCCACATCAGCCACATCAGCCCCATCAGCCACATCAGCCTATCAGCCCCATCAGCCCCATCAGCCCCATCAGCCCATCAGCCACATCAGCCACATCAGCCACATCAGCCCATCAGCCCCATCAGCCCCATCAGCCCCATCAGCCACATCAGCCACATCAGCCACATCAGCCACATCAGCCACATCAGCCACATCAGCCTATCAGCCATATCAGCCACATCAGCCCATCAGCCACATCAGCCACATCAGCCACATCAGCCACATCAGCCACATCAGCCACATCAGCCTATCAGCCACATCAGCCACATCAGCTCCATCAGCCATCAGCCACATCAGCCACATCAGCCACATCAGCCACATCAGCCTATCAGCCACATCAGCCCATCAGCCACATCAGCCACATCATCCACATCATCCACATCAGCCTATCAGCCACATCAGCCCCATCAGCCACATCAGCCACATCAGCCACATCATCCACATCATCCACATCAGCCTATCAGCCACATCAGCCACATCAGCCCATCAGCCCCATCAGCCACATCAGCCCATCAGCCCCATCAGCCACATCAGCCCATCAGCCACATCAGCCACATCAGCCACATCAGCCCTCACGTCCCGCCAGGCTGAAGTCACAACTCGCGCCTCCTCCCTTCCTCCCTTCCTTCCCCTCCCTTCCTCCCTCCTCCCTTCCTTCCTCCCCTCTTCCTTTCTCCCTCCCTCCTCCCTTCTTTCCTCCCCTCTTCCTTTCTCCCTCCCTCCTCTTTCCTTCCTCCCCTCTTCCTTTTTCCCACCCTCCCTCCCTCCTTCCTTCTTTCCTTCTCTTTCCTTTCTTCCTTTTCCTCCCTCCCTCCTTCTTTTTCCTTCCTCCCTCCTTCCTTTCTTCGTTTCCATCCTTTTTATTCCCTCCTTCCTTTCTTCTCTCCTTCCTCCTTTCCATTCCTTTCCCTCCTTCCTTCCCTCCCTCCTTCCCTTCCTTTCTCCTTCCCTCCTTCGTTTCCTTCCTTCCCTTCCCTCCCTCCTTTCCTCCTTCCCTCTTTCCTTCCCTTCCCTCCCTCCCTCCTTCCTTCCTTTCCCTCCCTCCCTCCTTCCTTCCTTTCCCTCCCTCCCTCCTTCCTTCCTTTCCCTCCCTCCCTCCTTCCTTCCTTTCCCTCCCTCCCTCCTTCCTTTCCCTCCCTCCCTCCCTCCTTCCTTTCCCTCCCTCCCTCCTTTCTTCCTTTCCTCCTTCCTTTCTTCCTTCCTTTCCTCCCTCCCTTCCCTCCTTCCTTCCTCTCCATCCTTTCATCCTTCCCGCTTTCCTTTTCCTCCTTCCCTTCCTTCCCTCCTTCCCTTTTTCCCTCTCCCTCCCTATTTCCTTTCTTCCTTCCTTTCCCTCCCTCCTTTCCCTTTCCTCCCTCCTCCCCTTCCCCCCTCCCCTTCCCCCTCCCTCCTTTCTTTCCCCCTCCCTCCTTTCTTTCCCCCTCCCTCCTTTCCCTTCCCTCCCTCCCTCCCTCCTTTCCCTTCCCCCTCCCTCCTTTCCCTCCTCCCCTCCTCTCCTCCCTCCCTCCTTCCTTCCATGGCCTTCTGGGAGTTGTAGTTTCCACGACCCAAGCACACTAGTCAGTGATTGTTGCGCAGGCGCGCGCGCAGGGCTTTCTGGAAGTCGTAGTTCATGGGCAGTGTGCTCGGGCCGCGCCTCTTATGCGCAGGACATACCGGACTCATTTGTTCTTGTCTCTGGCGGCCTAGGTTTTGGCCTCTGTGCAGCTGAAGCAGGCGAGATCCCCGAGGCCTGCGAGGGCAAGAAGGGGAAGCCGACCGGACTCCACCGGGCTCAGCGGGAGCTGCCTGGAGCCTGTGGCCCCAGCAGTGGGGCGCCGATGGCAGGCGCGCATGCGCGAACGCGTGCGTGGCTGCTTGTGCATTTTCATGAGCTTGTTCCCGTGCAGGTGTGACTGTGTGTATACCTGGTCATGGCAGCGCCTGCCTGCGTAGGTGTGACTGCATGAGAGCTCATCCGCACGTGTCCTTGTTTGCACCTGCTAACTCCAGCGAAGTGTCGAGTCTGCAGGTGAAACTGTGTAACAGCATGTGTGCATGCATTTGGGCATCTCTGCATATCGCGCCACGGCCATGGCACGCATAGTCACACAGGTGTGTGGCTGACTCTGGACACGTATGAAATTTATCTTCCTGGATGCGAGGTGAAGGCTCCCCCCGTCTGTGTTCTGGGTATGCAGCAGTGTAGGATAAGTCAGACCTGTGCTTGCTAGCATGAAACTAGGTGGCCCGATGTGCCAGTATCATTCTGTACAAAGAGGGCCCTCCGGTGTCACGGTGTGTTTGTGTTGCTGTGTGTGATCTGCACATGAGGGAGACCATGCACACGCGGACTTTGCTATGTTGGGGCTCTGCCCACCAGGTATGACTATGCCTATGTCCAGGTGTGCTCCTGTAGGTAGTTTCCCAGCACATGGCCTGCCTGTGCTAGAGAGGGTGACCTATGCAACCTTGATCCCTGAGTGTCCCTGTTCACTTGGAGACAGTACACATGCCTAAAGTCCCATAAGCAGGCATGAGTGCTGCAGGTGCACAGCTTCCCACCTGCCTCCTTGCCCGTGGGGAAGCATGTGTTCCTGCATGTCTGTTATGATGACATGTGACTGTGTATGTTGGCCTCTGAAATAACGTATGTGCCTATCTGTGATGTGAAGTAAAAAAAAGAAGTATATTTGGTCATTGTCTCCATTTCCTGGCATAGAGCTAAAACTGGATTTCCTTAGTGATGGGGTAAGAACTGCGTCTTCCATTATTCACAATGCTGGAACTCCTTTCAGTCAGCCTTGTGTTTATTGCTAGTGAGGTGACTTCTGGTGAGTGGGCCTCTGGGTGGCCTCAGGAGGGAGCCTGTGGCCCCGGGAACCCACTCTTGAATGAAGTGTTCCAGGCTTCAGCTCCAGCGCCCCCCCCCCCGCCCCCGCACACACAGGGGACTGGAGGTTGAGGTCATCACCAATGGTCAAGGTGGAATCAGTCACATCTACATAATGAAATCTTCATAGAACCCCTAAAGGTCCGGGTTTGGAAAGCTGCAGGTGGGTGGACCCAGGGTGGCACACCAGCAGAAGCACGGACGCTCACGTGGCTCCCGGTGGACTTTGCCCTAACGTCTTCCACGAGGCTGCTCCTGAGCCAGACCCTTTACAGTCAACGGTGACGGCAGGCGGAGGGCTTCCCTGAGCCCAGGAGCTCATCAGGCAAGCCGTCCCTCCCAGGCAGGGGTTGTGGGAAGCCTCCCCACCGCTCCCCACCTTGTGACTTGTGGGGTGGGGGCCTGCCGGCCAGAGGGGCCTGAACACCGAGTGCTGGTGTGGGGAAACTCGTCTTGAGTGTTGGCAGTGGGGAGGTCCCTTTACCACCCCAGGCCTGTCTGTGTCCCCATCTTGGGCTCCCTACCACCCAGAATCCCATGTCCTCCCTCATCACCCGTGTCTGTCCCAGCCTCTACCGTCAGGGTCCCCGTTTCTCCTGCAGATGTCAACTAACCCACTGAGGCCCAGGAGCCCCAAGAAGGGCCACACCTGCCGTGACGGGACCTGGTGCTCCCGGGATATGAGGTGGGTACCACTGCCCGTGCCTGGGGGCAGCCTGTGGAACTGGCATGGGCCCTGGGGCCAGCCCGACCCCCACCACAGGGCCTTGCTGCTGTGCACACAGGGTCCTGCCCACGCTGGCCCTCTCCCCTGTCACTCTGTCTCCTGTTCCAGGCTGGGGTTGCTCTGCCCCAGCCCGGCCCCCCACCCACCCGTGGGGGACCTGCGACAGGCCCTCTGCCCTCTCGGCCCCAGAGTCTCTAGTCCAGAGTCTGCGCTCAGTGTGGCCCAAGCTGGGGAAGACCTTCCCGGCACAGCAGAATCGTGTGTTAAGGGCTGGGTGGCTCTGGAACGACACATGTGCCCCGAGGCCCTGCAGCCCCAGGGTTCTGGGGCAGGAGCCTGAGGTCAGATGCTGGGGAAGGGCACCTCCGCACTGTGTCCTCCTCTGGCAGAGAGGGCAGCTCTGCTCTCTTGCTCTTCTTATAAGGACACAAACCCAGCTCAGCCCTCCCCTCGTGGCCTCATCTGCCCAACTCTCCAAGGCCCCACCTCCAAAAACCATCACCTTGAGGCCAAGGGCTTCAACATAGTCATTTGGGGACATGGTCTACTCTGCAGCACCTGGTTACAGCCCATATTCAAGATTGACAGGTTCTTTTATTAATTTTGTGATTTTTTTTTTAAGTGGGCCAGGGATCTTTTTTGAACTTGTTTCAGATGCCCAAGCCAGTAAGTCCCAACCAGGGAGGACTTCATCCCGGGAACACTTGGCAATGTCTGGAGGCGTTTTGATTGTCACTACTGCAGAACACCACTGGCCTCCAGCGTAGGGAGACTGGGAACGCCACTCAGCCTCCCTCGGCACACGGGTGAACGCCCAGGACAAAGAATTACTGACTCAAGATGCCAGGGTAGGCAGGTCCAGGGATCGGCACCAAGCCCTTCCTAGGCCAGCTCCTCCCAGCCCAGGGCAGAGGATAAAGCTGATGGATTTATTTTCCTTCAGATCCAGAGAGGAGCTGGAAGATCAACGCAGCACCCGGGGAGCAGGATGGAGGGGCTCTTGAACACCACCCTCCGGGGCTCTGAGCTGGGAGGTCCCTGGAAAGAGGAAGGCGCGTTTAAGGACTCACAGGAAAACCCGGAGAGCTGCATGGAGCCAGGGGCCCACAGGGGAGAGGCTGCAGGAGAGGCCGTCCAGGAACATGGTCGGTGGGCTGCGCGCCAGAACGTCAAGCTCTGCTGTGACCCAACTGGGCGCGCCCAGCAAAACCAGGCTGCGAGAGACCATGCGCCAAGGAAGAGCCTGGAGCAGAACACGGGCACCAGCCAAGGGGGGAAGGGTGGAGGCCCTAGGAAGCCTGGAGGTGCGAGGACTGTGGGAAGGCCTTCAGGTCCTGTTCAGCATTCATCCTGCACCAAAGAATCCACACTGGGGAGAAGCCGTTCCCGCCCTGAGTGTGGCAAGGCCTTCGGTCAGAGCGTGCACCTGACCCTGCACCAGCGCACGCACCCGGGCGAGAAGCCTTACGGCTGCGGGGACTGCACCAAGGCCTTCAGGTGCTTCACACACCTGACACAGCACCGGCGCGTGCCCACGGGCGAGCAGCCCTGTGCCTGAGTGCAGTGCGCCAAGGCCTTCCGCAACCGCTTGTCCCCGATGGAGCACCAGGGCATCCTCACGGGCGAGAAGCCCTTTGAGTGCGCCCAGGCCTTCCGCTCCTCCTCCGGTGGTCCGCCACCAGAGACCCACACCGAGGAGAAGCTGTACTACTGCAGCCTGTGCGCCGAGGCCTTCCAGCAGGTCGCGCACCCAGCACAGCAGCGGGGGGAGCAGCACACGGGGGAGCAGCCCTACGTGTGCCCCGAGGGCGGCACACCCTTCAGCCAGCGCATCCACACGGCGGCCAGTGCACCAAGGCCTTCGCACAGGTGTGGCATCTGACACAGCACCAGCACACACACAGTGAGCGGCCCTACAAGCGCCAGGACTGTGGCAAGCGCTCAGCAACCGCTGGCACTTCCTCCAGCACCGCCTGGGGCACACCGGGAGTGGCCTACAGGTGCCTGCCGGGCAGCGCCGCCTTCGGCCACGTGTCCTCCCTCAGGGAGCACCAGAAGATCCCCTAGGAGTGCCATGAGCGTGGAAAGGCCTTCCGGAGCCACCTGGTGCACACCGGGGAGCACGGCCTTTCCCTTCTCCTGGGCACTCACGAGACACCAGAGGACGCACGGACAAGAGGCCCTACCCGTTTGTCCCATGCGGGTCAGCTTTTCCCTGCAGCCACACCTAACTCAGGGGCGAGCGGGGGTGGGGTGGGGGGAGAGGCCTGCTCTCAGCCGTGACCCAGCAGACACCTGTGTGGACATGCAGAAGAGTAAGAGCTGAGGCACAAGCAGGACCTCGCACGCCTCCTGTCCACACCTCATTTACAGCCTGAGCACTGTGGGGCAGAAGCTGTGTTCCGGTGGTGTCCTGGGAAGCCAAGGCTCAGAGAAGCTCCGTTACTTCCCAGAGGTCACACAGCAAGGAACACCCAGGGGGCTGGGGCTGAACCCCATGACTGCCAGAGCAGTCTGGGCACCTCCATGTGGGGACTTGGAAACGCACACAGGCAGGTGGACCCACAGAAATGCCTAGAGTCTCTGGCTGGCCTTTTAGTTGTTCACTTTATGATCTACTAGGCATGAATATTACTAAATATTTAGTAAATATTAATAAATACACATTTAGTAAATGACAGCGAGAGGTTCTACTCCTTAGTGATGCTGCATATTTACTAAAGGAGCCGTCTGGAAAAGCAATCTGGATCTAAGACAGAACTTGTGCTCAGAGAAGGAGCAGGAGGAACGCGGAGCAGGGAGGGCCCCTCCAGGAGGGGTGGTTCTGCACACACCTGCCCAGGTGCCTGTTCCCCAGTGGACCCCACCTTTTATTCCGTGTGAGGAAGCCCCCAAGACCTGACTTCTATGGCTTCATCAGCTCTCACTGCACAGCCAATCATCAGGTGTCCCTTACCATTTCTTTTGCGTCAGCTGGTCAGCCCGGTGGTTCTGCTGGGTCTTGGCTCTCTTAGGCATCTGTGGTCAACTGTGGATCGTGGGAGGGCTCCAGTCAGGAGGGTGCAGCTAGCCGCACTCCACTGTCCTCCTTGAGACTGGCGGCTAACTGGGCTGTCCCCCTGGCCTGGCAGAGGGAGAGCGTGACCACAGCAGGGCAGTTTCCCAGCTGCACCCAGAAGTGTGGGGAGGACGGCTCAAGGGAAGAGTGGAACGTGGGCATCATCAGCGACACCCAGCTGCCACAGATGAAATCACAGTGACGGTCACATCACTTTACAAGACTGAAACGTCCTAACAAGATCTCCTCGAGGTAAATATGTTCCATGTAGTTTACCATTTATTGAAAAAAAAAAAAAGAATAAAAGAAACTCTTATGGCCATGTCCCCCAGCTAACAAGTCACCTCCACTAGAAGAAATGTTTGAAAATGATATGACTTAAAAAAAAAAAAGTTTAGGCTTGAAAATAGCCGAGATACACTGGTCTTTAACACAGGGAGAAATGCGACAGAAACAAGCTCCGTGGGAACCCACCTGAGACAGACGGGCGGCACACGGCGGACACAGCTGGCTGCTGCCCCTCCTGGGGGCTGGAGTAGAACAGGGGGCGTGGGTTGCTTGGCTGCTGTTTTTTATTATTTATTTAGTTTTAGGTGGAACAATGTTTAATTTTTATGTGGTGCTGAGGCTCGAACCCAGTGCCTCATGCATGCCAGGTGAGCCACAACCCCAGGCCCTATTTTTTTGTTTTTGATCTGCATCCTGATATCACCTGCACAGGTCTCGGCTCCCAGGAAAGTTCAGGCTGAGGAATTAATAAGTCAGACAGTTTGACCAGGACCTGTTGCCCCTCAGGTACCAACTCCCTGTGACCCACACATCACAGCCCAGAACGCAACACACAGTAGGTTCTCAAGAATTGCTGCAGATCAGAATGAATAGTTGTACCAGAGCCAAAGCCATTCAGGGCCAGGGAACAGAGTACTTTCTTCCCTGTGCCCCATACAGCCCAGTGCTGCCCTGGCACACAGCAGGTCCTCAAGAGACGCCAGATGAATAAGCGGCTCAGTCTCCTCAGTACTAGCACAGGGGACAGCAGGGTGAGGACCGTGGAGTCTGGCGCCTCCCTCTGGCCAAACTTTGTCCAGTCCAGGTCTCAGCACACAGAAGGTCCTCAAGAATAACTGTCCACCCCCAGCACCAGCCCTAGAGCCACTCAGGGCTAGAGACCACACAGTGGGCTCCTCCCTATGCCTGACACACCACCCAGCCTAGAACTCGACACACAGTAGGTGCTCTGGAAATGTTGGGTGAATGGGCAAATGAGTGAAATGGAACCCTAGTTGACAGTTATGGGCAAAGTTTGGTCACCCGAGACAGCAGGTGAGCCCAAGCCGGTAGTTGGACCCTTCTGCGGAGACCACGAGGCTGCGGGAGGGGCCAGGACTGTGGGCGGAGCCACGATGGCAGGGAGGGCGAGGCCAGTGGGCGGGGCCTTCTGAATCCCTTCAGAGCAGCCTAGTGGGAGTGCGCAGGCGCAGGAGCCTCTCAGTGCTCAAGTGCTGAGTTCACCAGGGGCGCTGCGCTGTGCCAGCAGGTGAGGGATCGCCACTGAGCCCACTGGCACTGGGCGCTTTGGCACTGGGTCAGTGTTGGCTGATCCTCTGGCGGTGAGCTCCTGGCCCTGCGGGGGAGCAGGATTCTGCCTGAATCCCTCCTGCTGTTTAAGAGTCTACCCTGGGTCTGCTGCAGATGGACCCTAGAAGCGGACTCCAGAGGAATCCTTCTAGAAGACACTTCCGAGCCTGTGACCCTCCAGGACTGGCAGGGAGTTAGCTTGCGCTGATTGAGCACGGGATGCCACGCCCCGGGTGGGGGGGGCAGCGGGCAGCAATCTGTCAACCCAAGCCGGTTGCTCTGGGGAGGGGACTGCCTGTCCTCAGAGAGTCCCTGAAGGGCGTCCAGCATTTCCCTATCCCCGCAGCCTTGTGGAACTCGCAGGCTTGGGCACAGATCTCCCCTGCGGGTCCTCCCCAGAGGCCACTTCCGGATGCCACCTGGTCCACGCCCTGCTCTAGAGTGGGCCACGCACCTCAAGGGCATGGGACCAACGGTGGGAGAGGGTGGGGTCCTGCTCGCACTGCTCCAAGCACCTGGAGGCTGCTGCCCAGGGAGCTCTGCAGGAACCGCGCTGACCAGGCTCCCCTGTGGTCCCTCAGCCGTGAGAACCGCGCAAGAGGCCCGAGAGGGGCGTGCTGCCCGGGGGCTAGGGCCTCTCCGCAGGGAGACGAGCAGGACAGGAGGCCAGTGTGAGTACTGAGGCCCGCATGGGTGACCCCGGAGTCCAAGGGGGCGAAGTTGTGCCTAAGGAGGGCGCGTGGCGGTGGTGCAGCAGGAACCCTGGGCTGCCGAGGCCAGGTGCGCCCAGCTCAGCCTGCAGGGGTCCAGCGAGCAGCCCGGGCCCCGCGTGCCTGGTGTGGCCTCCTGGTGGTCCTGATCCTCTTCACATCCATAGCCTCCACGGAGCCCTGGCGCTGTGGCAGCCCACGAGCTCCCAGAAGATAAACACACACACCACACACATCGCACAAACAACAGACATCACACACACACACACACACACACAATTTTAAAAAGAGCAGAATGAAAATATCAACTAGCATTAGACAAGGAAAATTTTAAGGCAAAGGCTGAGTTGAAGGCAATCATTTCATATTTGATAGAAGATTCGGGGTCAGGTTTTAACTGACATTTATTGAGTGCCTACTATATGCCTGGAACTGTGCTTGGTGTGTTACATATATTGCCTATTTGACTAAGCAGTGCTGGACTTATCGGCATTGATTTACACAGCTATTGAATACATAAAGCCAATATTATAAAAATATATTGGTAAACCAGTTGTGCTAACAGATTTTCACACAGTCTGATTAGTTTCTGATAGATGCAGTGGGCCACATTAAATCACATGAATTATGAGCAGTATAACTGACCGTGCCCGGCCAGTGAGCAGATGCAAAAGCAGTTAACGTCTACAGACGATGAGCACATGCTCAATCTTAAATGTCCATGAAACTAGAGAAACCAGCTATGTCCTAGGCTGCAGTAAGAGCTTCTCACAATGTCTTGAAAGAACATCTATTTCTAGGCCACGTTCTCTGTTCACGGTGCAGTAAAACCAGAAACCAGAAACGAATTTTAAGCAAAACTTAGCCAAATCACTGAGATTCAAAGCACTCTCTAGGAACACTACAAAAACAAAACAAAACAAAAAACTATATAAACAAGAACATGTGGCCAAGGCTGTATCCAGAAGTACATTTATATTTTTAAATAGGCTATTATTGCAAATATAAAGAGAGTACAGATTAAGTATACAACTTAAAAGTTGAGATAAGGAATAAAAACAAGTAAAAATAAAACACAATATATATTAAAGAGAAATGAATCACAAATGAAAAATAATGGATATAAGTAAATCCTAATGCTGACTCTTTGAAAAAACAGTAATAAGCCAGTTAAAACTTTCAAATCAAATTATGAAATAAACCGCAGGCAGAAGTTAAAAGGAGACTATGGCTAGAACACAACAAAGAGAAAGTCTGTGTTTAATTATAAAATAGGACGCGTAATTAAAGTAGCTATCTGAAAAAGTCTACGGAATGAAGAGTCCTTTAGGGGATGAAAGGCCACCGTAAACCATCAAAAGGAACAAGATGTAGAAGGTATGGATAGACCGCCGTCGGGGGGTTCCCCTGACCTCTCCTCGTGGCTCTGGGACCTGGCTGCCTTGGGCCCTCTCACATTACAGAGAGTATCCCAAAGCAAAGAAAGGGCCAAGGTACTCGGGTCTTCCTGGGATGCCGGCTAGCCATGATGCCGAACTTCACAAAGATAGCACCGATCTCACTTGTGAAGAGAGGCAAGAGCCCCACGTAAACATGGAATAAAAGAACTCAGCGTAGGAAGACTGGCACACCCCAGCCCCAAGAATGGGAAGACGAGGGTGCCCGGAAGCCGCCAGATTCCACAGCCGCTAAGCTGTCTTCGCCTCCTCTGAAGTTAAGAGGAGTCTTCTGATTGTTGACATCTTGCAACTGATTCCCATTTTTTCTCAGTGATATATAAAATAAAATGTGTTTTACAATCAATGAGGCTTAATTTTAATGAAATACAGTAATGCAAAACCTCACACTGAAAAGTTTTTTGTTTTTTTAAATCATCTCAGTGGATGTTTGAAAGGCATTTGATAATATTTCATACTCATTCCTGATTTTTAGGCCAAACATTTCCTTAAGATGACACAGGGTATCTCTCTGAAAACAACAGCCATTCTCATAGCTGAAAGTGAAACATCATGGGCATCCCCGTCAAAACCAGGAACAGAAACAGCACGCACACCACCAGGACTATAGTCGTATGCTGTGGAGCTTTCGACCACTCCACAAAGCCCTGAAACAGAAGAGAGGTAAGTGTGAACACCACAGGAAGGGGCCACCACCTTCACTTGTAGGAAAATAGGATTATCTGGCCAGAAAAGAAACAGCATATCAACAGAAAAGCTTTTTGAAATGAAAACGGTACAACAAAGTGACTAGATATAAGATAAATACACAAAAATAGCATGCCTATGCTCCATTGGAGAAAATTTCAGAATAATGGATGAAAATTTCAAAATGTCATTGGTTTAGAAAGTCTTACAGATTTAAAACACCACTTAAACTCTGGTTAGTCATTGTTGTTCATCTCTTCCTCTAATTTATAAACTATACTGTATCATAGGTATGCACATACAGGGAAAGACAGGACGTACAGGATGTGGTACTCTCGTGGGTTTCAGGCATCCACTGGGGTCTTAAGACATGCCGTGGGGAGGTCTCTGAACAATCTTCAGAGGTGAATACTGCACGAAGTGGCTCCCAGAACAGGGAGCAGACCATCACCAGCACCCCAAGTCCCCAGGTTCCCTCCCACTCTCACTAGTCCACCTTGGTCCTACCTCTAGAGTTGTGGAAGAGTTCACCTGTTACAGCCACCTTCATCAGGGAACTTTTCTGGGCACTGGTGTTTCTTTTTTCCTTTAAACTCATACACTCGGATAGGATTTGCAAGTGTTGCACCTGCTTGTGTTTATAGAATGGTAGTGACAGGACCCTTTTCTCCTCCAGAGTGGGAACTTCTTCACTCTTGGAATACAACTCCAAGGAAGGAGGACCTGACCATGCAGAAAGCTCGGCTGGGCTGACCAGGTGAGTGGATTGATGGATGAGTGGGTGGATGGATGGATGGATGAAGCTGAATGGGTGAATGGATCAGCGAAGGATCTCACAGAGGCCTCTTCAAACAGCCTGTCTAAATTGACCTTGGGTTCCTTCCGGAGCACGTGTGGATAAAGTTACATACATATCACATGGAGACCCTTCACTTGTGTCCGACCACCATAAGAATGTGTCCTCTTTCCCACAACCTGCTCCTTGATCTCTGCAGTGCTTTGACTGTGTCCCCCAAATGATTGCAGTGGTCTACAAGACCCTGTGTTGTCTACCCCATCATTCCATGGCCTCACCTACTGCTGCCCTCCACTCCTCTCCATCCTTATGACCCCTGTGCTACTGCTCAAGTGTGTAGGGGCAGGTGGGTTGGATAGATGAATTTCTGGCATGTGGTTAAAAGGGTATATGAGAGAGCATGTAGATAACTAGATACACGGGCGATGAGATGGGAACGTAAGTGAACAGGGCGTTAAGGACTGGGCAGATGGACAAGGGAACATATGAATGACTGGTGGGTGTTCCATGGGAGATGGAGGAGTGGATGGGTGGTGGATAGACTGATGACTAGAGATAGAAGGGTAAGTAGAGGGGAGAGTGAATGGACAGATAAGTGAACAGATAGGTGAGGTGGGTGGATGGACAGATGGATGTCACAGGGATATGGATGAGTGGGTGAATAATAGTTTGGGTGGATATAACAGTGAACATATGGATGAAATGTTGGTGGATGTTTGAAAGGATGGGTAGATGGGTAGATGGATGGGTGGGTGGGTGGATGGATGGATGGGTGCAGAGATGGGTAGATGGGTGGGTGGGTGGATGAGTAGATGGATGGGTGGGTGGATGGATGGATGGATGGATGGATGGATGGATGGATGGATGGGGTAGATGAGTGGATGGATGGATGGGTAGATGGATGGATGGATGAAGAGATGGATGGATGGATGGGTGGATGGAAGGGTGAAGAGATAGGTAGGTGGAAGGGTGGGTGGGTGGATGGGTGGGTGGATGGATGGGTGAATGGGGGCAGATGGGTAGATGGGTGGATGGATGGGTGAAGAGATGGGTGGGTTTGTGAGTGCAGGGATGGAGAGCATGTGTGGATTAAGTCACAGACCTATCACATAGTGTCTTTGTCTGATCACCATAAGAATGTGTCCTCTTTCCCACAAGGCAACTCTTGGAAGTCCCAGGCTGAAGAGGAAAGCATGGCAGCCCACTGAGACCCTCAGGCGAGACACTGATGGAAAAGGAGAGAAGCCCGCCTGCCACATACCTGGGAGTCCTCTGACTCGTCATCTTCCTCCACTGAGCACCACTCCTGGGAAAGTCCAGTCTCCTGAGAAGACAGGTCTGACGGGGGCAGGAGCAGAGAAGAAAGGAGCCATGAGCGAGTGACCAGGCCACTGAGGCAGGCCCCTCTCACTCTTCCTACTGGCGTCCTACCCTTCTCTGCTGACTCCTGCCAGCTGCGCTGGCCAGTAGAGCTCAGGTGGGCAGGAGAGGACGTGAGCATCCGGACCCTTCGGCCTCCTGGCCCCACACTGGCTCACCTGATGTGCCCTTCTCCCTAGGCCTCTGTCCCCTCACCTGTCCACTGGCAGGAGCTCTTCTCCATGGGCCTCCAGCAAAACTGACTGAGGGAGCAGCAGCAGCAGCCAGGGAGTGACATCAGGGTGACGGGGTCCGTGATTTCCCACGGTGGCCCCTCAGTGTCCTCAGCCCGAAGCTGAAGATCCTGGGCAGAGACTGGCATTTCCCTCCTCCTCTGTTACAGCCCACAGGGCCCAAGCCTCCTCCTCCCTCCCCCACCTCAGCTCCATCCCGTCCCTGGAGGACGGTCAGCCCCCTCTGCAGCGGGCGGTGCCCAGATGCCCCCGTCTCAGCAAACAGCAAGCTGTCCCACTGTCTTGGTCAGAACCCCAAGAGCCACCCTGGGTTTCCCTCACTTCCCATGTCCCCAGCAAGAACCAATTCTCCCTCAGATGTGGCCCACGTCTGTCCACTCTCTCACCTCTTTCTCTCTTGGACAGCTGCCACCTACGACCTGGGACCCTGCAACCTCTCGGGCTCAGAGGTGGGGTTCTCACCCCGGGCACTGCCACATTTGGGCTGCATGATTCCTCGCGGCCAGAGTCCCACAGATTCACAAAACGGCCTAGACTTCCACCACTAGATGGCAGCAGATGACCCCTGTCCCACTGCCCAAAGCTGGAATCTGAGCCCTGCGGGGCCTCTCACTATATCCCCAGCCCCCACCAGGGTGCCTGGCGTACAGCAGTGTCCATGCTTGTCACCGAGTGTCTGTGTCCACCCCCGGTAGCCCCCTTCTTTGCTGATTCTGGGCTTGATCCTGCGGCTCATCCTGGCCAATGGCCGAGGAATAACTGGGCACTCAGCAGAGACCTGCCGCCTCTCCTGCTGCTCCCGCAGGCCTCAGCGGAAGAGTCCTGGCCAGCCTGCTGGAGACCCGTGGCCCACGGCCACCAGCTAGCCAGCCAACACCAGCCAGGGACGAGGGCTCTGTCTCCCGGAGCCCAGCTAAGACCCTCCCGCCTCCCCCAGACCCTCCCTCACCTCTCTCACTCTCGCAGCCAGAGGCCCCGACGTCCACGGCCTCCCAGTCCCTGGCGAAGCTGGGGTGCGTGGACTTCTCCCAGGGCAGCAGCGCCGTGGCCCTCTCGGGCTCCAGCAGCCCCCGCGACTGCTCAGGCCTGAGGCTCTGCATGTCCCCAGGAGGACGTGGGGTTCAGGGACAGCTTCTCCTCTGGTCCCAGGAACAGGATTCAGAATCTGAGGACTGACAGACATCCGGCCACTCAACGCGTCGTTAAAAAGTGCAGGGTGCCAGGCTCCATCCCAGGTGCCACAGGCACCCAGCGATCACAACAAGGCCACACTGTGGGATTCGCGCTCCAGCGGGAAGAGAGAGAGGGGACGGCAAGGACACCGTGTGTCAACGGCAGTGAGTGCCCGGAGGCCAACGAAGCAGGGGAGGGGAAGCTGGGCTGAGTGTGTGCCCAGACCCAAAGCACAGTCGCGGTTCCACGCCCGAAGCACAGTCGCGGGTCTTCAGAAGACAGAGTCACCCTCAGGTCCCTGCCTGGCTCATGGTTTGTCCCCAAGCGTCCATATGTTGGCGACACCACCAGCATGGTGATGATAGGAGGTGGTGGGCCCTCTCAGAGGTGGGGCCTACAGGGAGGTCACTGGTCACCCAGGCCTGTCCTTGAGAGGCAGCAAGGAGGTATCCAGGGACCCTGGTTTGTCTCTGACACCAGCCCCGCCTTGGAATCTCTGGCTACCTGCCTGGCAATTTAGAGGCCCTGTGTGTCACCCGGCAAGGCCACCCTCGCCAGGGCAAACCAATCGTGGGCTTTTGATTTTCCACAACTGTGGGCTAAATAAGCCTCTTTTCTTTATAAAGTTCCCAGTCTCAGGTGTTTTTCTATGGCAATGGAAAATGGATAAATCCAATCTTCTGTCACCAAGAGAAGGACCTGGCCTTCCCAGAGGGCCTGCAGTCCCACCCTCTCTTTTAGTCATAAAAATGATCAATTTGCCATGCAGGGGTTTAAAGTCTGTGATCCAATCCACCAGGCAACCAGGACACTGGTTTCATTAAAGAGGTTCGTGGCATAAAAGTTAACTAGTGAGATCCAATGAAGGTCGAGGGGGGCAGCACTCCAAGGTCAGGGTCAGTGATTGGCCTCAGGGTCAGTGGTCAGTCACACCCACACACGGACAGGCTCTCGCACCTGGAGAGGGTGGGGATGAGCTCTGACAGTTTGGCCAGAGCGCCTCACACCCAATCCGGGAGGTGCCCAATCACGTGTGAGAATGGCCCCCCACCAACAAAGAGACATTTTTCAATATTCTCATCCTGTATCTGACTAACCTGCAACCAACCAGGAAGTTGTTGGCAAGACGCCATCTGAACTGTAATGACGTATAGTGATGCTGACCCCCCCACCTGGACCTGCTGCATGCATCCCTGAAATCACATAGATGACCACGGACTGCCCTAACCACCGACTGCCCTTACAAACAGTCACTGTTTTAAAAATGCACACTGTTAGAGTGGGAATCTTCTTAAAGCTTTTTCTTCTTTGCTGGGGTTATGCGAATACAGACTGTTCTATCGGATTTTTAAACCTGTAGATTCAAAGAGAACTTAGAAACCCCACAGTCTCTAAAGTGGAGGATTCCATGTTTGGATGCAGATTGTAAAAACCGCTAAAAAGACTTATTTAAGGAGAGCATGTAAATTCATGAAGAACTGGGGATTTGATGAGACCAAGGGACTGTCCCTGGTTTTGCTGAATGGGGGACAGCATGGCCGAGGCGTGAGAAATGGTCCATCTTCTTTCTTCAGAGGTGCCCTCGCAGTGTGGAGGGGTGGACTGACGTGATGGCCGAGGTTCGCTTCATGCTCAGGCAGAGACAGGAAGACCATCTCCACAAATCTCACCTGTGCACGGAGCAGAGGGGGCTTCCAGAGCCGGGGCGGGGCGGGGAGGCAGGGAGGAGAGAGGAGGACAGTGTCCTCCAGCCCAGCAGGGACTGTGGAGGGGCACCGGTGTCCTCCAGCCCAGCAGGGACCCCGAGGTTCCCCATCAGGAAGAAGGAAGTGACAAATGTCTGAGGCGACAGACATGCCCGTGGCCCCATCTGTCGTCACACATGGCTCACACGTCCTGCAACGCCACACTCTACCCCTTAAATACGCCAACTATCATGTGCCCACTAAAAAGAGCTCTGCAAAGAAATGACAAGAATACAGACAGACGACGAAGGCGACCGGCCTGGGAGGCCAGGAGGTGCTTGTCGTGGGCGTGTGACAGGTGATGCACACTGAATGACGTTGATCAGAGCGGGTCAACGATAAGCTGATAGTCACTCTCGAGCACCTATGGGTGGGCAGAATGTGCCCTTTACTTCTGCGTCACAGATCATTATCCCCGGCTCCCTGGTGGGGACGGTGTCTCCAGGCCCTAGAACCCAGATCCAGACCCGTCGCTGGCCCTGACACCTCTGCCCACTGTCTCCCCAGGCAGGCTCCTCCTGGGTCCTCCGCCATCTCCACAGGCATCAGCACCCACTGTCCCTCCTCGTGCCCACACCAGGTCAGTGGCTGAGCCCACTGCGCTGCCTCCTGACGGGGCCTCAGCTCTCCCCCTTGCCTGTGTTTCTGTCCCCAGGACGCGGCAGCGTGACTCTGGTCTCCCTGGTGCCAACCCTTTCCCAGACCACTCCTCCACCAGCTCGCCCCCTCAGTCCCCCGTGGGCCAGCTGCAGGCAGAAGACAGACCCTGGCCCGGGCCTCTGCGCTCAAGGGCAGGGGCAGAGATCTCAGGCCTGCCCAAGACCTCAGGAGAGAGGAGCCGGGGAGAAAAGGCTGCCCTCCTCGGCACCGGGATCCCTGGGTCCTGGGGAAGGGCGCAGCTCCAGCTGGAGCACCTGACGTCCCCCACCAGCCGCCTGAGGAGTGTCCGGCTCAGCTTCCACTGTTGGCGATCATGGTCACCCTCGATCGCTGATAACAAGTAAGACCAGTGGCGCTGGCCCTCTTTATATCTGGGACATACGTTGCCCTCAGAAACTCCGGAGGTGGATTTAGGGGGCGGGCTGCTTCATGGGAGCCGATGGGAGCACCTGACGGCCCATCCACTCCCGGGCCGTGTAGCACCATCTGCCAGGGTTGAACACGCACTCGCCCCAGGACACGGCAGTTCCACTCCTAGGCACTGACCCAAGGCAGGTGGAAGCCTGCATCAAGCACTAGTTCACGGATGGCGATACCCTCTGCTCATAGACACCGAGCTGCTCAAGCTCATAGTAAACCACTCGAGAGCATCATGAAAGGCCAACCACCAGCCAGACGAGGACACCTACGTTGCATCCATTCATTCAACAGACCCTGCATGAATATGCCATGTCTGCACCGAAATGTATGCAGAAAGGTAGGTAGGTAGATAGCTAGGGATAGAGATGGATGGATGGCTGGACAGACAGATGGGTAGACAGAGAGATGGAGATAGATGGATGGATGGATAATAGGTAGGTAGATACCTAGGGATAGAGATGGATGGATGGGTGGACAGACAAATGAGTAGAGAGAGAGACAGAGATAGATGGATGGATGGCTGATAGGTAGGCAGGTAGGTAGATAGCTAGGGATAGACATGGATGGATAGGTGGACAGACAGATGGGTAGACAGAGAGACAGAGGTAGAAAGATGGATGGATGATAGGTAGGTACGTAGGTAGACAGAGATGGATGGATGGATGGACAGACAGATGGGTAGACAGAGAGATAGAGATAGATGGATGGATGGATGATAGGTAGGTAGATAGGTAGGGATAGAGATGAATGGATGGGTGGACAGACAGATGGGTAGACAGAGAGACAGAGATAGAAAGATGGATGGATGATAGGTAGGTAGGTAGATAGAGATGAATGGATAGATGGACAGACAGATGGGTAGACAGATAGAAAGAGATAGATGGATGGATGGGTGATAGGTAGGTAGATAGGTAGGTAGGTAGATAGCTAGGGATAGAGATGGATGGATGGGTGGACAGATGAGTAGACAGTGAGATAGAGATAGATGTATAGATGGATGATAGGTAAGTAGGTAGGTAGGTAGACAGACATGGATGGATGGGTGGAGAGACAGATGGGTAGACAGAGAGATAGAGATAGATGGATGGATGGATGATAGGTAGGTAGGTAGGTAGGGATAGATATGGAAGGATGGGTGGACAGACAGATGGGTAGTCAGAGAGATAGAGATAGATGGGTGGATGGATGATAGGTAGGTAGATAGGTAGGGATAGAGATGGATTGGTGGACAGACAGATGGGAAGACAGAGAGATAGAAATAGATGGATGGATGGAGGATAGGTAGGTAGGTAGGTAGATAGCTAGGGATAGAGATGGATGGATGGGTGGACAGACAGATAGGTAGACAGAGAGATAGAGATGGATGGATGGATGATAGGTAGGTAGGTAGGTAGGGATAGAGATGGATGGGTGGACAGATACATGGGTAGATAGAGAGAAAGAGATAGATGGATGGATGGATGGATGATAGGTAGGTAGATAGGTAGGTAGGTAGGTAGAGAGCTAGGGATAGAGATGGATGGATGGGTGGACAGCCACATGTGTAGACAGAGAGACAGAGATAGATGGATGGATGGATGATAGGTAGGTAGGTAGGTAGAGAGCTAGGAATAGAGATGGATGGATGGTGGACAGAGAGACAGAGATAGATGAATGGATGGATGATAGGTAGGTAGATAGCTAGGGATAGAGATGGATGGATGGCTGGACAGACAGATGGGTAGACAGAGAGACAGAGATAGATGGATGGACGGATGATAGGTAGGTAGATAGCTAGGGATAGAGATGGATGGATGGGTGGACAGACAGATGGGTAGACAGAGAGATGGAGATAGATGGATGGATGGATAATAGGTAGGTAGGTATCTAGGGATAGAGACGGATGGATGGGTGGACAGACAGATGGGTAGACAGAGAGATGGAGATAGATGGATGGATGGATAATAGGTAGGTAGGTATCTAGGGATAGAGATGATGGATGAGTGGACAGACAGATGGGTAGACAGAGAGACAGAGATAGATGGATGGACGGATAATAGGTAGGTAGATAGCTAGGGATAGAGATGGATGGATGAGTGGACAGACAGATGAGTAGAGAGAGAGACAGAGATAGATGGATGGATGGCTGATAGGTAGGTAGGTAGGTAGATAGCTAGGGATAGACATGGATGGATAGGTGGACAGACAGATGGGTAGACAGAGAGATAGAGATAGATGGATGGATGGATGATAGGTAGGTAGGTAGCTAGGAATAGAGATGGATGGATGGGTAAACAGACAGATGGGTAGACAAAGAAATAGAGATAGATGGATGGATGGATAATAGGTAGGTAGGTAGCTAGGGATAGAGATGGATGGATGGGTAAACAGAGAGATGGGTAGACAAAGAAATAGAGATAGATGGATGGATGGATGATAGGTAGGTAGGTAGCTAGGGATAGAGATGGATGGATGGGTGGACAGACAGATGGGTAGACAGAGAGATAGAGATAGATGGATGGATGGATGATAGGTAGGTAGGTAGCTAGGGATAGAGATGGATGGATGGGTGGACAGACAGATGGGTATACAGAGAGACAGAGATAGATGGATGGATGAATGATAGAAAGTTACATAGCTAGGGATAGAGATGGATGGATGGGTGGACAGACAGATGGGTAGACAGAGAGACAGAGATAGATGGATGGATGAATGATAGAAAGTTACATAGCTAGGGATAGAGATGGATGGATGGGTGGACAGACAGATGGGTAGACAGAGAGACAGAGATAGATGGATGGATGAATGATAGGTAGGTAGGTAGCTAGGGATAGAGACGGATGAATGGGTGGACAGACAGATGGGTAGACAGAGAGATAGAGATAGATGGATGGATGGATGATAGGTAGGTAGGTAGCTAGGGATAGAGATGGATGGATGGGTGGACAGACAGATGGGTATACAGAGAGACAGAGATAGATGGATGGATGAATGATAGAAAGTTACATAGCTAGGGATAGAGATGGATGGATGGGTGGACAGACAGATGGGTAGACAGAGAGACAGAGATAGATGGATGGATGGATGATAGGTAGGTAGCTAGGGATAGAGATGGATGGATGGGTGAACAGATACATGGATAGAGAGACAGAGATAGAAAGATGGATGGATGATAGATAGGTAGGTAGGTAGATAGAGATGGATGGATGGGTGGACAGACAGATGGGTAGACAGAGAGATAGATGGATAGATGGATGATAGGTAGGTAGGTAGGTAGATAGCTAGAAATAGAGATGGATGGATGGGTGGACAGATAGATGGATAGACAGAGAGACAGAGATAGAAAGATGGATGGATGATAGATAGGTAGGTAGGTAGATAGAGATGGATGGATGGGTGGACAGACAGATGGGTAGACAGAGAGATAGATGGATAGATGGATGATAGGTAGGTAGGTAGGTAGATAGCTAGAAATAGAGATGGATGGATGGGTGGACAGATAGATGGATAGACAGAGAGACAGAGATAGAAAGATGGATGGATGATAGGTAGGTAGCTAGGTAGATAGACATGGATGGATGGGTGGACAGAGAGACAGAGATAGATGGATAGATGATAGGTAGGTAGGTAGGTAACTAGGGATAGAGAAGGATGGATGGGTGGACAGACAGATGGGTAGACTGAGAGACAGAGATAGATGGATGGATGGATTATAGGTAGGTAGGTAGATAGATAGCTAGTGATAGAGATGGATGGATGGGTGGACAGAGATGGGTAGACAGAGAGACAGAGATAGATGGATGGATGACAGGTAGGTAGGTACGTAGATAGCTAGGGATAGAGTTGGATGGGTAAACAGCAGATGGGTAGACAGAGAGATAAAGATAGATGGATGGATGGATGATAGGTAGGTAGGTAGGGATAAAGATGGATGGATGGGTGGAAAGACAGCTGGGTATACAGAGAGATAGAGATAGATGGATGGATGGATGATAGGTATGTAGGTAGGGGTAGAGATGGATGGATGGGTGGACGGACAGATGGGTAGACATAGAGAGATAGATGGATGGATGGAATATAGGTAGGTAAGTAGGTAGGGATAGAGATGGATGGATGGGTGGACAGATGGGTAGACAGAGAAATAGAGATAGACGGATGGATGAATGATAGGTAGGTAGGTAGATAGGGATAGAGATGAATGGATGGGTGGACAGCCAGATGGGTAGACCGAGAGACAGAGATAGATGGATGAATGGATGGATGATAGGTAGGTAGATAGGTAGGTAGATAGCTAGGGATAGAGATTGATGGATGAGTGGACAGATAGATGGATAGAAAGAGAGACAGAGATAGAAAGATGGATGGATGATAGGTAGGTAGGTAGATAGGTAGCTAGGGATAGAGATGGCCGGATGGGTGGACAGATAGATGGATAGACAGAGAGACAGAGATAGAAAGATGGATGGATGATAGGTAGGTAGGTAGGTAGATAGAGATGGATGGATGGCTGGACAGACAGATGGGTAGACAGAGAGACAGAGATAGATTGATGGATGGATGATAGGTAGGTAGGTAGATAGGTAGCTAGGGATAGAGATGAACGGATGGGTGGACAGATGGATGGATAGACAGAGAGACAGAGGTAGAAAGATGGATGGATGATAGGTAGGTACGTAGGTAGATAGAGATGGATGGATGGCTGGACAGACAGATGGGTAGACAGAGAGACAGAGATACATGGATGGATGGATGATAGGTAGGTAGATAGGTAGGGATAGAGATGAATGGATGGGTGTACAGACAGATGGGTAGACAGAGAGACAGAGATAGAAAGATGGATGGATGATAGGTAGGTAGGTAGATAGAGATGAATGGATAGTTGGACAGACAGATGGGTAGACAGAAAGAGATAGATGGATGGATGGGTGATAGGTAGGTAGATAGGTAGGTAGGTAGATAGCTAGGGATAGAGATAGATGGATGGGTGGACAGATGAGTAGACAGTGAGATAGAGATAGATGTATAGATGGATGATAGGTAAGTAGGTAGGTAGGTAGACAGACATGGATGGATGGGTGGAGAGACAGATGGGTAGACAGAGAGACAGAGATAGATGGATGGATGGATGATAGGTAGGTAGGTAGGTAGGGACAGAGATGGATGGATGGTGGACAGAGAGACAGAGATAGATGGATGGATGGATGATAGGTAGGTAGATAGTTAGGTAGGTAGGTAGAGAGCTAGGAATAGAGATGGATGGATGGTGGACAGAAAGACAGAGATAGATGAATGGATGAATGATAGGTAGGTAGATAGCTAGGGATAGAGATGGATGGATGGGTGGACAGACAGATGGGTATACAGATAGACGGAGATAGATGGATGGATGAATGATAGGTAGGTAGATAGCTAGGGATAGAGATGGATGGATGGATGGACAGACAAATGGGTAGATAGAGAGAAAGAGATAGATGGATGGATGGATGATAGGTAGGTAGGTAACTAGGGATAAAGAAGGAGGGATGAGTGGACAGACAGATAGGTAGACAGCGAGACAGAGATAGATTGATGGATGGATGATAGGTAGGTAGATAGCTAGGGATAGAGATGGATGGATGGGTGGACAGACAGATGGGTATACAGAGAGACAGAGATAGATGGATGGATGAATGATAGAAAGTTACATAGCTAGGGATAGAGATGGATGGATGGGTGGACAGACAGATGGGTATACAGATAGACGGAGATAGATGGATGGATGAATGATAGGTAGGTAGATAGCTAGGGATAGAGATGGATGGATGGGTGGACAGAGAGATGGGTAGACAGAGAGATAGATGGATGCATGGATGATAGGTACGTAGGTAGCTAGGGATTGAGATGGATGGATGGGTGGACAGATAGATGGATAGACAGAGAGACAGAGATAGAAAGATGGATGGATGATAGATAGGTAGGTAGGTAGATAGAGATGGATGGATGGGTGGACAGACAGATGGGTAGACAGAGAGATAGATGGATAGATGGATGATAGGTAGGTAGGTAGGTAGATAGCTAGGGATAGAGATGGATGGATGGGTGGACAGATAGATGGATAGACAGAGAGACAGAGATAGAAAGATGGATGGATGATAGGTAGGTAGGTAGGTAGATAGACATGGATGGATGGGTGGACAGAGAGACAGAGATAGATGGATGGATGATAGGTAGGTAGGTAGGTAACTAGGGATAGAGAAGGATGGATGGGTGGACAGACAGATGGGTAGACAGAGAGACAGAGATAGATGGATGGATGGATGATAGGTAGGTAGGTAGGTAGATAGCTAGGGATAAAGATGGATGGATGGGTGGACAGAGATGGGTAGACAGAGAGACAGAGATAGATGGATGGATGATAAGTAGGTAGGTACGTAGATAGCTAGGGATAGAGTTGGATGCGTGGACAGACAGATGGGTAGACAAAGAGGTAAAGATAGATGGATGGATGGATGATAGGTAGGTAGGTAGGTAGGGATAAAGATGGATGGATGGGTGGACAGACAGATGGGTAGACAGAGAGATAGAGATAGACGGATGGATGGATGATAGGTATGTAGGTAGGGATAGAGATGGATGGATGGTTGGACAGACAGATGGGTAGACAGAGAGATAGAGATAGACAGATGGATGGATGATAGGTATGTAGGTAGGGATAGAGATGGATGGATGGATGGACAGACAGATGGGTAGACAGAGAGAGATAGATGGATGGATGGATGATAGGTAGGTAGGTAAGTAGGTAGGGATAGAGATGGATGGATGGGTGGACAGATGGGCAGACAGAGAAATAGAGATAGATGGATGGATGAATGATAGGTAGGTAGGTAGATAGGGATAGAGATGAATAAATGGGTGGACAGACAGATGGGTCGACAGAGAGACAGAGATAGATGGATGGATGGATGGATGATAGGTAGGTAGATAGGTAGGTAGATATCTAGGGATAGAGATGGATGGATGGGTGGACAGATACATGGATAGACAGAGAGACAGAGTTAGAAAGATGGATGGATGATAGGTAGGTAGGTAGATAGAGATGGATGGATGAATGGACAGACAGATGGGTAGATAGAGAGACAGAGATAGATGGATGGATGGATGATAGGTAGGTAGGTAGATAGGTAGCTAGGGATAGAGATCGCCGGATGGGTGGACAGATAGATGGATAGACAGAGAGACAGAGATAGAAAGATGGATGGATAATAGGTAGGTAGGTAGGTTGATAGAGATGGATGGATGGCTGGACAGACAGATGGGTAGACAGAGAGACAGAGATAGATGGATGGATGGATGATAGGTAGGTAGATAGCTAGGGATAGAGATGGATGGATGGGTGTACAGACAGATGGGTAGACCGAGAGACAGAGATAGAAAGATGGATGGATGATAGGTAGGTAGGTAGATAGAGATGGATGGATGGATGGTCAGACAGATGGGTAGACAGAGAGACAGAATTAGATGGATGGACGGATGATAGGTAGGTAGGTAGGTAGGTAGATAGAGATGGATGGATGGATGGACAGACAGATGGGTAGACAGATAGAGATAGATGGATGGATGGGTGATAGGTATGTTGATAGATAGGTAGGTAGGTAGGTAGATAGCTAGGGATAGAGATAGATGGATGGGTGAACAGATGAGTAGACAGAGAGGTAGAGATAGATGGGTAGATGGATGATAGGTAAGTAGGTAGGTAGGTAGAGATACATGGATGGATGGGTGGACAGACAGATGGGTAGACAGAGAGATAGAGATAGATGGATGGATGGATGATAGGTAGGTAGGTAGGTAGGGATAGAGATGGAAGGATGGGTGGACAGACAGATGGGTAGTCAGAGAGATAGAGATAGATGGGTGGATGGATGATAGGTAGGTAGGTAGGTAGGGATAGAGATGGATTGGTGGACAGACAGATGGGAAGACAGAGAGATAGAGATAGATGGATGGATGGAGGATAGGTGAGTAGGTAGGTAGATAGCTAGGGATAGAGATGGATGGGTGGACAGACAGATGGATAGACAGAGAGATAGAGATAGATGGATGGATGATAGGTAGGTAGGCAGGTAGAGATAGAGATGGATGGATGGGTCGACAGATACATGGGTAGATAGAGAGAAAGAGATAGATGGATAGATGGATGGATGGATGGATGGATGATAGGTAGGTAGATAGGCAGGTAGGTAGGTAGAGAGCTATGGATAGAGATGGATGGATGGGTGGACAGACAGATGGGTAGACAGAGAGACAGAGGTAGATGGGTGGATGGATGATAGGTAGGTAGGTAGGTAGGGATAGAGATGGATGGGTGGACAGATAGATGGGTAGATAGAGAGACAGAGATAGATAGATGGATGGATGATAGGTAGGTAGATATGTAGGTAGGTAGGTAGGTAGAGAATAGAGATGGATGGATGGTGGACAGAGAGACATAGATAGATGGATGGATGGGTGATAGGTAGGTAGATAGGTAGGTAGGTAGGTAGAGAGCTAGGGATAGAGATGGATGGATGGATGGACAGACAGATGGGTAGACAGAGAGATAGAGATAGGTGGATGGATGGATAATAGGTAGGTAGGTAGGGATAGAGATGGATGGATGGGTGGACAGACAGATGGGTAGACAGAGAGATAGAGATAGGTGGATGGATGGATAATAGGTAGGTAGGTAGGGATAGAGATGGATGGATGGGTGGACAGATAGATGGGTAGATAGAGAGACAGAGATAGATGGGTGGATAGATGATAAGTAGGTAGGTAGGTAGGTAGATAGCTGGGGATAGAGATGGATGGATTGATGGATGGACAGACAGATGAAAGAGACAGAGATAGATGGATGGCTAGATGATAGGTAGGTAGATAGGTAGGTAGGTAGGTAGCTAGGGATAGTGATGGATGGATGGATGGACAGATAGATGGGTAGATAGAGAGATAGAGATAGATGGATAGATGGATGGACAGATAGATGGGTAGACCAATAGAGAGAGAGATAGATGGATGGATGGATGATAGGTAGATAGGTTGGTAGGTCCGTAGCTAGAGATAGAGATTGATGGATGGATGAATGAACAGATAGATGGGTAGATAGAGAGATAAAGATAGATAGATGGATGGATGATAGGTAGGTAGATAGGTCGGTAGGTAGGTAGATAGCTAGGGATAGAGATGGATGGATGGACAGATAGATGGATAGACAGAGAGATAGAGATAGATTGATGGATGGATGATAGGTCGGTAGGTAGATAGCTAAGGATAGAGATGGATGGATCGGTGGACAGACAGATGTGTAGATAGAGAAATAGTGATAGATGGATAGATGGATAGATAGATGGATAGACAGATAGGGAAAGAGATAGATGGATGGATGGATGATAGGTAGATATGTAGGTAGGCAGGTAGATAGCTAGAGATAGAGATTGATGGATGGATGGATGGGTAGATAGAGAGATAGAGATAGATACATGTATGAATGATAGGTAGGTAGATAGGTAGGTAGGAAGGTAGGTAGGTACCTAGGGAAAGAGATGGATGGATGGGTGGACAGATAGATGGGTAGACAGAGAGATAGGGATAGATGGATAGATGAATGATAGGTAGGTAGGTAGATAGCTAGGGATAGAGATGGATGGATTGGTGGACAGACAGATGGGTAGATAGAGAGATAGTGACAGATGGATAGATGGATAGACAGATGGGTAGACAGATAGGGAGATAGAGATAGATGGATGGAGGGATGATAGGTAGATATGTAGGTAGGTAGGTAGGTAGCTAGAGATAGAGATTGATGGATGGATGGATGGACAGATGGATGGGTAGATAGAGAGATAGAGACAGATAGATGGATGGATGATAGGTAGATAGATAGGTAGGTACCTAGGGATAGAGATGGATGGTTGGATGGACAGATAGATGGGTAGACAGCGGGATAGAGATAGATGGATGGATGGATGATAGGTAGGCAGATAGGTTGGTAGGTAGATAGGTAGATATCTAGGGATAGAGATAGATGGATTGGTGGACAGACAGATGGGTAGATAGATAGATAGTCATAGATGGATAGACTTTTAGACAGATAGATGGGTAGACAGATAGGGAGATAGTGATGGATGGATGGATGATAGGTAGATATGTAGGTAGGTAGGTAGCTAGAGATAGAGATTGATGGATGGATGGATGGACAGATGGATGGGTAGATAGAGAGAGATAGATGGATGGATGATAGGTAGGTAGATAGGTAGGTATGTCGGTAGCTTGGGATAAAGATGGTTGGATGGATGGATAGATAGATGGTTGATATAGAGAGATAGATGGATGGATGGATGGACAGATAGATGGGTAGATAGAGAGATAGAGATAGATGGATGGATATTTGATAGGTAGATATGTAGGTAGGTAAGTAGGTAGCTACAGATAGAGATTCATGGATGGATGGATGGATGGATGGACAGATAGATGGGTAGACAGAGAGAGATGGATGGATGGATGATAGGTAGGCAGATAGGTTGGTAGGTAGGTACGTACATATCTAGGGATAGCGATGGATGGATGGACAGATAGATTGTTAGACAGAGAGATAGAGATGGATAGATGGATGATGATAGGTAGGTAGGTAGGTAGACAGGTCGGTAGGTACGTACGTGGATGGATGGATAGGAAGACAGATGGATGATGAAGAGGCAGAGAGAGAGATAAGCAGGTAGTAGGTAGAAAGTTAGAGATAGAGATGGATGAATGGACAGATGGATGGGTAGATAGATAGATGACAGGTAGATAGGTAGGAAGGTAGGCAGGTTGGTCGGTGCGTAGATGGATGGATAGCAAGATAGATGGATGGAGGAATAGATAGAGATAGGTAGGTAGGTAAAGAGGTAGAGATAGAGAGGATGGATGGCTGGATAAATGGATGGACAGATGGATGGATAGATAGATACGTGGATGGATAGAGAGCAAGATAGATAGATGGATGAATAAATAGACACAGAGAGAGGCAGGAGGGTAGGTAGGTAGATAGGTAGATAGATATGTATGTAGGTAGCTAGGTAAGCAAGTGGGTAGATAGATGAATGCATGGATAGACAGATACATAGACGGACAGACAAAGTAGAGCATGGGAGAGCCATTCGTTGCCATCTCTGCAGATTGGTACCCTGCAGTTTCCTGCACACACCAAGACCTGTGGCGGCTCCAGTTCCTTGTGTAAACTGGTGCACTATTTGCACACCCTACAGTGGTCTTTGACTTCTGTCTAGGTGACTGATAACACTCTGCAACCACGGCTCAGTGTGTCGGGCATAGAACAACCACCGAGACCAGTCCCTGTGTGCACGCGGAGGCCACTGCTCTCTGACCTATCCATTCCTGGCTGGAAGATGGGGAACTCATGGGCATGGCGAGCCTCCTATGTTTGTGTGCATGTGTGTGTCTGTGAGTGTGTGTGTCTGTGTGCGTGAAGGGCCTATCTGTTGTGTGTAGGTGTGTGAAGGATCAGCGTTGTGTGTATGTGAAGGGCCTACTCTGTGTGTGTGTAAAGGGACTACTATGTGTGTGTATGTGAAGGGCTTACTATATGTGTGTGTGAAGGGCCTACTCTGTGTGGGTGGGTAAAGGTCCTACTTTCTGGGTGTGTGTGTGTGAAGGGTCTACACTGTGTGTGTGAAAGACCTACTTTGTGTGTGTGAAGGACCTACTCTTTATGTGTGTGTGTGTGTGTGTGAAGGGCCTACGCTGTGTGTGAAAGGCCTATTCTGTGTGTGTAAAGGCCTTCATTATGTGTGTGTGAAGGGCCTGTGTGTGTGTGTGTGTGAAGAGATTACTCTGTGTGTGTTAAGAACCTACTGTGTATGTGTGTGTGTGAAATGCCTCCTCTGTGTGTGTATGAAGGGCTGACTGTGTGTGAGTGTATGAAGAGCCTACTAAGACTGTGTTTTTAAGAACTATGCTGTGTGTGTTAAAAACCTACTGTGTGTGTGAAGAAGCCAAAATGTGTGTGAGTGTGTGAAGGGCCTATCTGTATGGGTGTGTGAAAGGCATACTCTCTCTTTGTGTTTGAAATGCCTACTCTGTGTGTGTGGGTACAGTGTGTACAATCTGTGTGCATGTGAAAGGTCTATTCTCCCTTTGTGTTTGAAAGGCCTAATGTGTGTGTGTGGGTGAGGGCCTATTCTGTGCATGCGTGTAAAGGACCTAATCTGCCTTTGTATTTGAAAGGACTACTCTATGTGGGTGAGGGCCTACTCTGTGTGTGTGGGAGAAGGGCCTACTCCGTGTGTGTGTGTGAAGGGCCTACTCCGTGTGTGTGTGTGAAGGGCCTACTCCGTGTGTGTGGATGAAGGGCCTACTCTGTGTGTGTGGATGAAGGGCCTACTCTGTGTGTGTGGATGAAGGGCCTACTCCGTGTGTGTGGGTGAAGGGCCTACTCTCTCGGTTTGGGTAATGGTCCTACTCTGTGTGTGTGTGTGAAGGGCCTACTCTGTGTGTGGGTGTGAAGGGTCTACTCTGTGTGTGTGTTAAGGACCTACTCTGTGTGTGTGTGTGAAGGGCCTACTCCGTGTGTGTGTGTGAAGGGCCTACTCCGTGTGTGTGGATGAAGGGCCTACTCTGTGTGTGTGTGTGAAGGGCCTACTCTGTGTGTGTGGGAGAAGGGCCTACTCTGTGTGTGTGTGTGAAGGGCCTACTCCGTGTGTGTGGATGAAGGGCCTACTCCGTGTGTGTGGGAGAAGGGCCTACTCTGTGTGTGTGGGTGAAGGGCCTACTCTCTCGGTTTGGGTAATGGTCCTACTCTGTGTGTGTGTGTGAAGGGCCTACTCTGTGTGTGGGTGTGAAGGGTCTACTCTGTGTGTGTGTTAAGGACCTACTCTGAGTGTGTGTGTGAAGGGCCTACTCTGTGTGTGGGTGAAGAGCCTACTCTGTGTGTGTGTGTGAAGGGCCTACTCTGTGTGTGGGTGAAGAGCCTACTCTGTGTATGTGTGTGAAGAGCCTACTCTGTGTGTGGGGGTGAAGGGTCTACTCTGTGTGTGTGTGTGTGAAGGGTCTACTCTGTGTGTGTGTGTGAAGGGCCTACTCTGTGAGTGTGTGTGAAGGGCCTACTCTGTGTGTGTGTGTGTGAAGGGCCTACTCTGTGTGTGGGTGAAGAGCCTACTCTGTGTATGTGTGTGAAGAGCCTACTCTGTGTGTGTGTGTGTGAAGGGCCTACTCTGTGTGTCTGTGTGAAGGGTCTAGTCTGTGTGTGTGTGTGAAGGGCCTACTCTGTGAGTGTGTGTGAAGGGCCTACTCTGTGTGTGTGTGTGAAGGGCCTACTCTGTGTGTGTGTGAAGGGCCTACTCTGTGTGTGTGTGTTAAGGGCCTACTCTGTGTGTGTGTTAAGGACCTACTCTGTGTGTGCGTGGGTGAAGGGCCTACTCTGTGTGTGCGTGTGTGAAGGGCCTACTCTGTGTGTGTGTGTGTGTGAGGGCCTACTCTGTGTGTGTGTGTGAGGGCCTACTCTGTGTGTGTGTGTGAAGGGCCTACTCTGTGTGTGTGTGAAAGGCCTACTCTGTGTGTGTGCAGGTGAAGGGCCTACTCTGTGTGTGTGTGTTAAGGGCCTACTCTGTGTGTGTGTTAAGGACCTACTCTGTGTGTGCGTGGGTGAAGGGCCTACTCTGTGTGTGCGTGTGTGAAGGGCCTACTCTGTGTGTGTGTGTGTGTGAGGGCCTACTCTGTGTGTGTGTGTGAGGGCCTACTCTGTGTGTGTGTGTGAAGGGCCTACTCTGTGTGTGGGGGTGAAGGGCCTACTCTATGTGTGGGGGTGAAGGGCCTACTCTGTGTGTGTGTGTGAGGGCCTACTCTGTGTGTGGGGGTGAAGGGCCTACTCTGTGTGTGGGGGTGAAGGGCCTACTCTGTGTGTGTGTGTGAGGGCCTACTCTGTGTGTGTGTGTGAAGGGCCTACTCTGTGTGTGTGTGTGAAGGGCCTACTCTGTGTGTGTGTGTGAAGGGCCTACTCTGTGTGTGTGTGTGAAGGGCCTACTCTGTGTGTGGGGGTGAAGGGCCTACTCTGTGTGTGGGGGTGAAGGGCCTACTCTGTGTGTGTGCAGGTGAAGGGCCTACTTTGTGTGTGTGTGTGAAGGGCCTACTCTGTGTGTGGGGGTGAAGGGCCTACTCTGTGTGTGTGTGTGAAGGGCCTACTCTGTGTGTGTGTGTGTGTGAAGGGCCTACTCTGTGTGTGTGTGAAGGGTCTACTCTGTGTGTGTGGGTGAAGGGCTTACTCTGTGTGTGTGGGTGAAGGGCCTACTCTGTGTGTGTGTGTGAAGGGCCTACTCTGTGTGTGGGGGTGAAGGGTCTACTCTGTGTGTGTGCAGGTGAAGGGCTTACTCTGTGTGTGTGGGTGAAGGGCCTACTCTGTGTGTGTGTGTGAAGGGCCTACTCTGTGTGTGTGTGTGAAGGGCCTACTCTGTGTGTGGGGGTGAAGGGCCTACTCTGTGTGTGTGTGTGAAGGGCCTACTCTGTGTGTGTGTGAAGGGCCTACTCTGTGTGTGGGGGTGAAGGGTCTACTCTGTGTGTGTGTGTGTGAAGGGCCTACTCTGTGTGTGTGTGTGAAGGGCCTACTCTGTGTGTGTGTGTGAAGGGCCTACTCTGTGTGTGTGTGTGAAGGGCCTACTCTGTGTGTGGGGTGAAGGGCCTACTTTGTGTGTGGGGGTGAAGGGCCTACTCTGTGTGTGTGTGTGAAGGGCCTACTCTGTGTGTGGGGTGAAGGGCCTACTCTGTGTGTGTGTGTGAAGGGCCTACTCTGTGTGTGTGTGTGTGTGAAGGGCCTACTCTGTGTGTGTGTGTGAAGGGCCTACTTTGTGTGTGCAGGTGAAGGGCCTACTCTGTGTGTGTGTGTGAAGGGCCTACTCTGTGTGTGGGGTGAAGGGCCTACTCTGTGTGTGTGTGTGAAGGGCCTACTCTGTGTGTGTGTGTGTGTGAAGGGCCTACTCTGTGTGTGTGTGTGAAGGGCCTACTTTGTGTGTGGGGGTGAAGGGCCTACTCTGTGTGTGTGTGAAGGGCCTACTCTGTGTGTGTGCAGGTGAAGGGCCTACTCTGTGTGTGTGTGTGAAGGGCCTACTCTGTGTGTGTGTGTGTGAAGGGCCTACTCTGTGTGTGTGTGTGTGAAGGGCCTACTCTGTGTGTGTGAGGGCCTACTCTGTGTGTGTGTGTGAAGGGCCTACTCAGTGTGTGTGTGTGAAGGGCCTACTCAGTGTGTGTGTGTGTGAGGGCCTACTCTGTGTGTGTGTGTGAAGGGCCTAATCTGTGTGTGTGGGTGAAGGGCCTATTCTGTGTGTGTGTGAAGGGCCTACTCTGTGTGTATGTGTGAAGGGCCTACTCTGTGTGTGTGTGTGTGAAGGGCCTACTGTGTGTGAGTTTAAAGGGCCTACTCTGTGTGCGTGTGAAGGGCCTACTCTGTGTGTGTGTGAAGGGCCTACTCTATGTGTGTTAGTGAAGGGCCTACTCTTTGTGTGCACATGTGTGTGTTCAGGGCCTCCTCTGTTGGAGTGGGAAGGGCCGACTGTCTGTGTGACGGGTGTATTTGTGTGTGTTTTTAGAAGGCCCCTGTTCTGTATGTGAATGGCCTATTTGTGGGTCTTTGTGAAGAACCTATGCTGGGTGTGTATGAAAGGCCTATCTTTGTGTGTGTGAAGTGTCTGCTCTCTGTGTGTGCGTTAAGAGCCTACTCTGTGTGTGTGTGTGAGACGAACCCATACTGTGTGTGTGAAGGCCCTTCAGTGTGTTTGTGTGAAGAGCCTTTCTGTGTCTGAATGTGTGAAGGGCCTATTCTGTGTGTGTGTGTGAAAAGTCTGTAAGTGTTTGCATGTGAAGGGCCTACTCTGTGTGTGTGTATAAAGGGTTGATCTGTGTGTGTGTGTGTGAGGAGCCTATTTTATTTTCGTGTGTGTGAAGGGCCTACTCTGTGTGTGTGAAGGGCCTACATTTTGCGTATGTGAAGGCCTAGTCTGTGTATGTGTGAAGGCCCTACTCTGTGTGTGTGTAAAGGGCCTACTCTGTGTGTGTGTGTAAAGGGCCTACTTTGTGTGTGTGTGAAGGGCCTACTCTGTGTGTGTGTGTGTGTGTGTTAAGGGCCTACTCTGTGTGTGTGTTTGTGTGTGAAGGGTTACCTCTATGTCTATGTGTGTGGGTGTTTGAGTATGAAGGGCCAGCTCTGTGTGTGTGTCAAGGGCCTACTGTGTGTGTGTAGAGCTACTCTGTTTGTGTGTGTGAAGGGCCTACTCTGTGTGTGTGTTTGTGTGTGTGAGGAGGGCCAGCTCTGTGTGTGTGTCAAGGGCCTACTGTGTATGTGTGTGTAGAGCTACTCTGTTTGTGTGTGTGAAGGGCCTACTCTGTGTGTGTGTGTGTGTGTGTGTGTAGAGCTACTCTGTGTGTGTGTGTGTAGAGCCTACTCTGTGTGTGTGTGTGTGAGGAGGGCCAGCTCTGTGTGTGTGTGTGTGTGTGTGTGTGTGTGTGTGAGAGGCGCCAGCTCTGTGTGTGGACCAGGTAGGATGCACTGGCGTTGAGGGAAGTCGGAGCCCGACTCATGCTGGGCTGGCCCGTGGACCGGCCGGCGGCTCCGTCTCGTCTGAGTGACCGCGTGCCTGAACACTGTGTCCACGGAGCTCTGCTTTCACTGGAGTTGCACCGCGTTTGATTTACATTATGTGATTTTTATACTTCACTAAAAGGAGGACACCAGGTACCATTGTTCAAGTGTCCTGTGGGCGCCTCTGTGGCTGCCACGTACCTGCTGCAGTATGTGAGTGACTCTGGCTTGGGAGTGACCTCTTGGTGTGTTCTGCTGTACTGAATGGCCCTGCTGCACCACCTGCACTGTGACATCGGGAAGTCTGACTGAAGGACCCTGTTAGGGGCGGAATGAGTTGGATGCTGTAACACGTTACCACAGATTTGGTGTCTTACTATTCTGCATGTCAGAAGTCTGAGATGGGTGTCACTGGGATCACACAGTGCTCCCTACAGAGGCTTCGGGGGACCATCAGACCCCCTTTTCCAGCCCCTCCTCCACCTCCAGAGCCAGCAGTGGCCACTCGACTCTCACACTGACCCTCCTGTCTCCCTCTCCCACGCTTGAGGACACTTCCAATCCCACGGGCTGACCTGGTCACCCAGCTCCTCTGCTCCTCTCCAGCTGATGGCTCCCCACATCTCATCTGCAACCTCAGTGCTCCTCACCAGGCCACCAGACGTCGTCACGCGTGCTGAGGACTTGGACCCGCGCATCTTCTGGAGGTCAGCATTCTGCCCATCACAGGTGTTAAAACACAACCATTGAAAGAGAGAAACAGAGGATCGATTCACAGGGGAAATGGGGAGCATGTGAGCACGGGCATGGCCGGAGTGAGAGGTGGTCATCCTGCTGCTGGGGCAGAGGGCTCAGGCAAGGCGTGGGGGTGCCCACTCACCCTGCACTCGTTGCTGCCTGGCCCGGGTCACCCCCACCCCCCAGGCCTGATGTTCACTGCTGACTCAGAGGTGCTGAGCCTCCTGCCCAGACAGGAGGTGATCTAGGTATGGTCTCTGCAGAAGGCAGCAAACCCTGCTCGTCCTTCAAGGCTGGGTGTGAACACCACCTCGGTGGGTCCCTGCAAATATCTGCCACCCCTGGATGGTCCTTCTCCAACTGTTTCTCAGCCAGAACTTTGCACCAGAGCCCTGCTGAGTGTTGGGCATGGAATCTGAATCTGAGACCTCAACAGCCCACGTCCTCCCGGAGGGCAGGCAGCAGACAGGGCCAACAGCAGCAGCTGCTGAGCGCCTGCGGTCAGAACCTGCCAGTCAGGGTGCGAAACCAAACGCATCCCGAGCTTCGGCAGTAACACAAATGGAACAGTGTAGAGCAATGACAAAGAGCCCCTCTGGCTTTACTTCCACTCTCTGACAGTGAAATGGCCCGCAGACCCAGGGGGACACTGACCACGGCAAGGGAAGCCAAGGAAGTGCTGTGGCCGGGGTGCGGAAGGGGAGAGGGAAGGGTGGCACCAGGAGAGCGCCGATGCCCTGGCAACCAGCAGCTTTTGGGTGGGCTCTCCCAAGACTTCCAGCTTGTCCAGAGAAGATGGAAGTCTCCTTTTCTCAGAAGATGTCTTGTGCATTTCATTTTACTTTTGTGGCACAGGGGACGGAACCCAGAGGCACTCTACCACTAAGCCACATTCTATCCCTTCTTACTTTCCATTTTGAGAAAATCTCTCTAAGTTGCTGAGGCTGGCCTTGGACCTGCCATCCCCCTGCCTCAGCTCCGCTAGCTCTTGGGGTTACAGGTGGGCACCATCGTGTCCCGCCTCCTCTGCATTTCAGAGTGTCCACGACTATGTCAGATGTTTAAGAGGAAGGCACTGGATGAGCCCAGCAGCACAGGTCATGAAGCTGAGCTGCCCTGAGGTTGCCATTCGCAGCCTCAGTGACGGCTGAGGGCAAGTGCCCGGCCAGGAGCGGTGAGGGTTCAGCATGGACTGTTCTCAAGAAAAAGAAACCATACACACACACACACACACACACACACACACACACACACACACACACACGGATAAGAGTGTGTGAGGAGGCAGCACTCCCAGGAAGTCTGTTCCTTTATTCTTCTTGTGTTTAACAGGAGACGAGACTCATGGGAGGAGGCCCAGGAAGAGGGGGATGAAGGCAGGAGAGGTGACACGCCCACAGGGGCTGGGGAGGGGGCTGGGGAAGGAGGGCCTGCATCTCACAGCCCCGGCGTGTTCTCCGTGTTCTCCGTGAAACAGCGCCGGGGCCTCACCGAGGAGAGAGGGCCGAGAGGCCAGAGAAGGAGCACCCCGACAACCTGGCAATGCCAACACCTGCGGGGACCAGCACCAGGGGCGGCCCTCCAGGTGCGGGCGTGGCCCTCCGTGGGCTTCACAGCCCGCGCTCCGGGCCCCCGCGGGGCACACACACGCGCAGGTGCGCACGCGGCCCCGGAGGCAGAGGGCCGCACACCAACCCGGGACCCCAGACCCGCGCGCACATGCGCGCACCACGCGGTGCCAGGGCCGGAACGCGCGCTCCTCCGTGCGGGGTCCCCTCTCCGGCCTCCCGCGGAGCTGAAATCCACGCCACCCTCAGGCGGTGGGCAGACCCGGTCGGCGGCGGAGAAAGGGACCCACCTGCACAGCACCCCCGCCCCTCCCACTGAAGGCCCGGGAAGCCCTCCCTCTCCAGACCCCACCCCGGGAGCCTCGGAGCCTCGCCCGCACACAAACACCCTCTCGAGTCACACCCGCGACCGCCTCGTCCCTGCCCACGCCCCCAGCCCCTCTCCCTCCCCTTCCCGCCGTGGGGTCCCTCTGAGGACTCACCCTCCCCAACCAGACCCTGTCGGGGCACTGCGGAGCCGGCGCTGCGGACTGCGGCTGCGCAGACGCGGAGGCTGCGGTGGGAGGTGAGAGGTGGGAGGTGGGAGGTGGGGAGAGGGGAGCGGAGGCAGCCTCCTCCCTCAGCCTCCTCCTCCTCGGCCCTGGGAGCCTGCACCTGGAAGGAGCGGAGGAGGAAGGACGACAGAACTCAGTGCCCGCTGCGTGGCTGTGGGACAGGGAGGTTCTGGGCAGGCCCTAAGGGTCCAGCCAGAGTGGGATGACCGTCCATCCCCCGCTGAGGGGCACGTAGGTCACCTCGCGCTCCAGCTGCAGTCGCACTCAGGACAAAAGCTTTGCACACGCCCCTGCAGGCTTTTCTGTTTTACACACGGCCCCTGGGAACCTGAGACCCGCCTGCTGGAGGTCAGGAGCGGACTTTGCCCCCTGGCCTGGAGTGTCGTGGGGATATGGACACTTCCGTGCCTCGGTTTCCCGTTCTGTAGAGAGGAGCTGCTCACGGTCACCCTCCCCCAGGACTCCCGCAGAGGGCAAAAATGAGGAGCGCACAGTTCCTAGGGCAGCGCATTTCTCAACTTTCTGACCTGGGTGTGGTGCAGGACGGTTTTGCTTGGAAATCTTATTTTCATTTCCTGGATTACTAACAAAGTGAGCCAGATTAGCTTGTGAGTTACCTGTCGGTCTCCCTGTATTAGTGGCTCTTACATAGTGGTTTATAGTTGATCTTTCTATATTCCAGATATTAATCCTGTGCCCGTCAGTGTGTCTGTGGTGAATATTTACTCACCCTGTTCCTTTTCATTTTATTTACACATTGCTGGAAGTTTTGAATTCTGAAAAGAATCCAATTTGTTTTTTGCTTTTATGTATTATTTAAAATACCCTTCTCCCCCTGACCTCACAGACACACCTTCCTACATTACTGTCCTACATTACTGCCTTGCATGTAGTTACTTGAATCTTCTGGATATCTGTTTAATGCTGTGAAGTGAGGATTTGCTTTTCTTTTCCAAATGGATAGACAGTTGAATTGCACTGGTATTCTAGAAAGGCATCCAAACCACGTCATTCTTCCAGCAGATACTGTCAGCAAAGACCCCTTTCGGACATTATTGTCCCCATTTTACAGAGAAGGGACAGGGCACAGAGGAGTTGAGTCACACTCACATTGAGTGTGAAGAGAGATGAATTAAAGAGTAAGGCACTTCATGAACCCTCGGTGCTTCCTCTGCTGACAAGTCATAGCGAGCCAGGGCCAGGGCACTGCCCAGCTTAGGAGCCACAAGGGTCCAGCTGGACCTCCAGACAGCTCCAAGTGCACACTGTCATGTTAACTGGGTCTTGGCTTCCTCACCTGCAAAGTGCAGACAGTGACGGCTCCTACCTGCGGGGGGTCTGGGCATCGTGAGTTAGTGACTGTACCTCACACATACTAAGTGCTCAACAAAAGCCCCTGGTATTATCACTGCAATCACTGAACACCGGCTTCTCAGCATGGGGGATCCTGGCTGGATCCTTACATTTCTTACAATAAAGTCCCAGAGGAAAGAATGAAACCGAAGGGCTCCTTGGGAGATCATTGCTTTCATAGGAAAAGAAGAAAGGGAAGGTGCACTGGGGAATCCCACTGCTTGACCTCCGAGCCGCTTAGACTGGCTTCACGCACCCTCCTTGGCTTCTGCTTCCTGCATCAGTGGATACCTCCTTCAAGACTGCCCCCTCCCACATCTGTAGTACTACTGACCTTGCATTTCACTTGAACTTCTATTTCACTTGAACTCATTTCCCGAGACCTTTTTAGACGGCCTTCAAGAGGAAACTGTACTGCTGCCCTCTGCATGGAAAGGCCATCTCAGGCGTCAAAACCTGAAATGGAAGTAAAATCCAGACTGATCCGCTGTGGCTGGAAGCTCTGCTCCCTCCAGGGGCAGGCGGAGCTGGTCGTGGGCCTGGTTCTCCTGCCCCTGCACAGCCTCGGGCAGTGGAGGGGTGGAGGGGAACCAGCATGCCTGAGGGCCTGGCCCTTCTGGTTGTGTTCCTGACTTGTGAAGCCTGCCAGGGAACCACCCAGCCCCGGTGGTCTTGGGGAGCTGGATGCGACCCCCAGGCCCTGGACGTGGCTCTACAGAATGTGAGGGCTGCTGGCACCTCCACGCTAGCTGGGGAGACAGGTGACTGTGGGCGGGGACTTGGGCACTCACTCACCCACCTGTTCACTCTACAGCTATTAAACCACGGGCAGCTGCAGCTCTGGGTGACCTGGGCCCGCATTCCAGCCACAGAAGCAGACAACAGGGAGGGCAGGCCAGGAATGTAAAACGGAATGCAGTCTGTGCTAACCTCCACCGTGTGGGACGGCTGGGTGTGCAGTACGTGCGAGGCCCTTTTAGAAGAGAGGACATTTTGCCCTCAGACCTGAGGGCAGGCAGGAGCCAGTTAGGAGAGAATCCATGACAGAGAACACGAGGTTCAAAGGGACAAGGAGGCCAGGCAGGGGAGCGATGGGATGTGGGTTGGGAGGGGCGTCCAGGTCCTGGGAGCCCAGGGAGGCGTCTGGCTGCGGGTGCGCTGGGACTTGGGCTCTGAGAAGCCTACGGGACCTGCTGGGCGGCGGCTGGGAAGGGGCAGAGGGAGGTCATGAGGAGACTCCTGCCATGGAAGAGGTGACCCAGGAGTTGGCCTGGAGGCAGGAGGCAGGGGGGACAAGAGCTGCGCGGTCCTGGGTGGAGCTGCAGGTGGAGCCGAGGGGACACGATGGCTCCTGCGCACATTGTCTAGGATCAAGGGTCCTTTGAGGGAAAATTGAGTTTCCTTTTTTTTTTTTTTTTATTGGTTGTTCACAACATTACAAAGCTCTTGACATATCATACTTCGAACAATAGTTTCAAGTGAGTTATGAACTCCCATTTTTACCCCAAATACAGATTGCAGAATCACATAGGTTACACATTCACATTTTTACATAATGCCATACTAGTGACTGATGTATTCTGCTACCTTTCCTATCCTCTACTATCCCCCTCCCCCCATCTTTTCTTTCTATCCCATCTACTGTAATTCATTTCTCTCCTTATTTTTCTTCCAATTCCCCTCACAACCTCTTTTATGTAGTTTTTTATAACAATGAGGGTCTCTTTCCATTTCCTTCTGGGCGTGTTGAGTGTTGGGACACCCGAGCCTCTAGGCCGGCCCAGGAAGGACTGCCTGACGCGAGCTCGCCTCCCTGAGACTCTAGGGGTGGCTTTGGGGAGCGGGTCCAAGCAGCTCCCACATCTTGGAACACGCCCTGTTGAAGGACGGGCTTCGGAGCTGTCCGCGGTGCTGATCCCGCACGCTCCGCCCAGGGGACGCCCCGGGAAAAGCCAGCTGTGGCCAGGAAACTAAGCTCCCTGGGGGCCTTGCCGGAACCGGATGGAGGCAAACGAGGAAAAAGGCTGCAGAGTGCTTTCCTAGAGTAGGCTCCCGCACTAGACAGCAGGGCCTGCCGCAAGTTCACTGCCATCATTTACACCGAGTTTCCAAAACAGCCGTGGGCGTGTCCAGGAGTCAGCAGAAGCAGGACGTGGGGCGCAGGGGGCTGTGCACACACGGGACTGGCAAGGCACACGCAGGTGGGGTCACAGAGGAGTAGGATTGCCACTTTGTAGAAACGCAGCATGACTAGATTTTATTAGAAAATTCTTAAACCATTAGCTTGGGTGGCAGCTTTTGAAATGATGAGAAGATGTGCGATTTTTAAATTCCTCAAAAGTCCACATTTTTAAATAGAGCCAAACATGCACACTGTAAGCTGTGCTTGTTATTTTAGTATCACTTTAGCTGGTGAACAGACATTCCCACCACCACCCCTTGCTATGATTAGTCTTGAATTCTGTGGGTTCCAAATTGTGCCTGCTCTTCAAGAATGAGTTCCTGGCATAACACCCACCCACACTCAAAATGGTTGCATGAATGAATGAACAAGTCTGTTCTTTGCAAAAATATCATCACTGGGAAGGCCACACTCCCCACATCACTCAAAAGTCAGGAATTCACAAACGCCACTATGTGCTGGTGAATTAAGGGAGAACCCGGATCTGGCTCCAAGCCCACTTTAATGCCTTCTCATGCCGCGTCCCCGGCTCCCGGAAGTCTCTGGAGCTCACCACATTCTATACTTTTTCTTGCTTATTGCCTGTCTTGCCCTCTGGAATTTGGGGTCCTGGTGTAAGAGCTGCTTTTAATTCACCCTGAGTGTCCAGCACCTGCAGCCCTTCTTAGCACATCCCTGATGCTCCACGGGGGCTGTTTTGAAGGGCTAAAAAATGAAAGGTGACCCTCGTGAATCTTAATCTTGGCAAATCACTAAATTAAAAAGAAAATGGGTGACCTCAACCGAGTTCAGCAGTTGGCTGGACACAGCTCATGATCTGGCCAGGTGAGACGCCCCCGATCCTGGAACCCCTGTGACTGCCCCAGCCCTGAGATGGCTTCCCAGGCAAGACCTCTGGTCCCCTCCTCTGTACATCTGCTGTGGCTCAGAAGGCAGTGTCCTGGAGCACCTATCAGGGACCCTGTCGTCTGTCATCCCACCCAGAGAAGAGGGGCCGAACTGCCCTTTGTGGATGCACCTCCTTCAGGGGCTGGCATTCGGGTTATTTCCAAAGAGCAGTCATTTGGGACCCTTGGCCTCTCTGGAAGGGGGAAAAATTCATATTGCAAATAGTTTGGCCAGGATTTAACCAGGGCAGTCTGTCCCCACAGGCTTTCGTGTTCCACTAACACTGCAGGGGGAGAAGGGTGACCAACAGGGAAACTTGCCCAGGTGAAGCCTCCAGCCACCCAGGAGCCAGGCCCCAAGCCACAGGGCAGTGAGCCGACAACGGCTTGGAGAGACATGCACCCCCCAGTCCTGACCACAGGACTCCCCTGAAGACCCCCTCAGAAGAGATGAGCTGCCAGGGGTGGTGGTGCTTACCTGTGATCCCAGCAATTCAGGAGGCACGTTCAGGGTCAGCAGGCATTTAGCAAGACTCCCTTTCAAGGTAAAAACATAAGCAGGGGCTGGGATGAGGCTGATGGGAGGCTGCCTAGCATGCCACGTGCCAAGTCCTGGGTTCATCCCAGCAGCGGGCTGGTGGGGTTAACGTCCCCAAGAGAACCATCACGACCAAGTCACACAGCAGCTTGGTGTTCCCACCAAGATCCCATCAACCCGGTGATGTTGTTATCCTACTTCCACGAGTCTTTGCAGACTATAGATCTGAAAAGGTCTCAAGACACACCTGTGGGGGAAGCAAGTTACAGAACTGCAGGTGTAACCTGATGTCACTGGTAAGGAAACCCCTCAGCACACTGGTCAGATATCTTCTATGGGTGCACAGAAATGCATGTGAAGACTTGCCGAATTAAAAACTCAAAAACCCATGAGATCTCCACGCTCACCAATGTCATGTATGTTCTTACACAATTTAAAAATGGTGATTTCATCGAACATTCAGTGTGTCCAGGGGGCTTGTGACACCTTCAGATCTCAGCCTGAAAGGCTCCGGGGTCCACCCGCCTCACCGAGAGTCCAGCCTTCAGGAAGAGCTCCTGCTTTGTTGTTTGGAGACCAGACTAGACAGGGTGGCTCTGTTATTTCAGCTAATCTCAGGATGCAACCTGGATTTTCTTCCTGACTACGGCCTGCCTTCAATGAGACAGCTCTGTTTCCACATGTATTGCTTATACAATAAGGTGTTTAATTTTTTTAAAATTTTTTATAGTTGTAGATAGACAGCATGCCTTTGTTTTTTATGTGGTGCTAAAGATCAAAACCAGTGCCTCACACATGCTGGGAAAGCATTCTGTGACTGAGCTACACCCCCAGCCCAAGTTGTTTAAGTCTTAAAAAAAGAGAATCCAAGTAGATGGATAACTGTCAGACATATTTCAACGTGAGAAATGCTAAAATTAAAAAAAGAAAGCCGTAGCATTAAGGAAATGTGGCATTTAATCATCACTACTCACCGACATCAGCACACAGCTCACAGTAAGCAGCTGACACATCTGGCACTGTCACACGAGATGGGCCATGTTCCCCAGGCCCACTAGGGCAGGGAGGCCGAGAGGCCGAATTCCTACACTCTCCACACCACACTCTTCCTCGGGCAAGGAACTTCGTCAAGAACAGTCGTCAAACCCAGTCACTCCCCACCTGCAGCCAACCCAGCAGCACCCTCACCTGGACAGCATGTGGGCTGCTGAAGGGTAGGCGGCAGCAGATCCCACCCGAGGCTGCCCTTGACCTTCGACAAGGAAACTGTGTTTACTTAACTCTTTGAAAAGTAAAATTGTGATTTTGAAAAGATATTGGAAGAAATGAAGCCCCTGAGCCCCCGGAGACGGGAAGGAAAGGCCTTCTCACCCTAACTGCCAATGCTCGGCACACACCACGCAGCCCGCTGGTGTCCACGGAGCCACATTACGTGGAAGGCAGGGTGGCAGCCTGCCTCAAGCCAGAGACTGGGAGCTCTGGCGCCTGCCCTAGTCCTACCCACGGGGCACATGCCTCATGAGGCACACCTCCTCCCCTCCCAGTCTCACCCCAGGACCTGTGAGCGCCCCAGGGAGGACTTGGAGATGGCAGTGCACGGAGTCCTGCAGAAGCCCTCTTCTCCCAGACAGGATCCCGGATCCATCGTGGGCTGCCCAGCTGCATTTGCTCTGCCTCTTCCAGAGAAGCTTCCAGAGTGGCTGTGGAAATCTGGATCACGCCTTCAGTGCAGCTGGACGACCTGCCATTGATTACTGACCCCCTCATTTGCTGGCCCTGCTAGGATCAGGTGAGATGTGTGTGTGTGTGTGTATGTGTGGTGTGTGTGTTGTGTGTTGTGTGTGTATGCGTGTGAGTGTTGTGTGTGTATGTGTCTGTTGTGTGTGTGTTGTGTGTGTATGTGTGTGTATGTGTGTGTATGTGTGTGTTGTGTGTGTGTGTTGTGTGTATGTGTGTGTATGTGTTGTGTGTGTATGTGTGTGTTGTGTGAGTGTGTTGTGTGTGTGTGCGTGTGCATATCCAACATCTTGTGGAGGTTTCAAAAGCAACTAATCCCCCGACTGGTGCAGTGGCACATGCCTATGATCCCAGAAACTCAGGAGGCTGAGGCAGGATTCCAAGTTCAAAGCCAGCCTCAGCAACTTGGTGAGACTCTGTCTCAAAATAAAAACAGAACGAGTTTGGGATGCAGCTCAGTTCTACAGCACCCCTGGGTTCAGCCCCCAGGACCACAGGGGGGCAGGGGGGAGGCCAAGGAAGAAAGAAGTTCTCAGGGGTATTGAAAGAGAAGATGGGACCAACCTTGCTTTTTTGTCATTTTATTTGATCCTTTTGAGTTTGGTATCAAACAAGCTCTTAAATGAATGATAATTCATATAATTAAGTAAATTTTTTAAAGATTGAGACAAAATGAACCAACTCCCTGCTGCCAGGAAACCCGGGCAGAGGGCAGTGGATGTGTTGCATGCCACATATGGTGACCTAGAGCTTCCTGTTACAATCAGATAATGTACCCACATGCCCTAAAAATTTAAGTCATTCCAAGTGGTAAACAGAAGGGAAATGAGTTATTCTCTATGCTGTTCTGAAGTCTTGAAATATCTTTTCAAGTTTTTATGATGGAAAAACACACAACATAAAATTTACCATATCAATCATGTTTCAATGATTGTACTTCAACAGTACTTCTGTTTCTTACCCTCCAAAAACATTTTTCCTGACTTAAAAAGAATGCTAGACATTTAAGGCAAACACAGCTTCAGACTTTATTTGGGATCCATGTTTAACAAACTAACCATTAAAATGCATCACTTAGAAAACCAGGGGAAACTGACCTGGCCCATTAGGTGGTATTTTGAATGACTGCTCATTTTGTTGGCTGTGATACTCATATAGCGGTTAAGTTTTTTTTTTTTTTTTTTAAGTTCTCTTCTGCTGGAGTCACACACTGAAATATTGATGAAGAAAATGATGAGGTAACTGGGATGGGTTTAAATAAACCAGCAGAGAAGGGACATGTTTAAATGCAACCAGACCGGTACAGTGGTATCTGGGAGATGGACACAGGGGGTTCTCAGTGCTAGAGTGTGTGCTTGAAGACTTCCATGCCGAGATATTTTAAAACATAATGTTTATTGCAAAACATTTGAACAATTCTGAATTTAAAGTGTATAAGGTGAAAGTCCCTGTAACGTCATGTCTTCTGTTTGTCAGATATTTCATACTCTCCCTGACTTTTTATGCTTAACCTGATGGAGCAGACTGCCAAGGTGACCCTCACTGGATGCATGCCTCCTTGCAATGCGGATTTTCCAACTCTTCCAGGTGCTCTTGGGACTTGTCAGTGAAATGCGATGTGAATGCTGGGGTGTCTGTAGCAGGCCAAAGCCCCAAGAAGCCTCCTCCTGCAGCCCCCTTCCACTCTGTCTCCTCTGTGAGTGGTCAGGGGACCCCAACTCCCTCCCTGCTCAGCCTGCACTGGCTCCAGCTCACTGGCTGGAGGACCAGCCATGGAGGAGAGGCAAGTCACTCAGCCCCGGCTAGTCAAGACCAGCCTGCCCACAGCTAACCAACAGCAACCACAACTGCACGAGTGAGGATGGCGGGGGCGCCCTGTGGAACATCGTCCGGGAAGCCACAATGAAGAAGCGTCTCACTAACTTTTGGAGCAGTTGCCACATGGCCAAAGCTGAATGCAACACCTCACACCCAGAGTGATGGTGAGCAGAGAAACACTACTAGTCTCACACACATCATTCATTTATCAAAATGCTTTAGGACATTGGTGAGCAGCTGCTGGGTGAAGGCCCCTGAAGCCCCCTCACTTTCGAAACAGGCGAATGGGCGTGCCCAGGACTGTGGCTGAGTGTTTCCACCTCACTCTCTACTCCTTTCCCGGCTGCTCTTCCAGGTGAACCCCAAGCTACTAGGCCAGTCTTTTGAGGTGATGCTGGTGTGGCCCCTTTTGCCCTCTTCCAAGCATGGCTTCGGGCACAGGTGGACGAGTGCCGTGCTGTTCTTCCAGCGGTGTGAATGGTCTTCCCTCTGCCAACAGTCTCTGCTGCAGCGTCACCCTCTCAGGCCCACCCTCCCTGGCCGCAGCCACCCACTTCATCTCTTCTCTCATCCTCCTACGGTGCTCAGAAATCAGGGGTGGGTTGGTCGTGCTCAGAAATCAGGGGAGGGTTGGTCGCCGCTGGATTCCCGCCTCTGCAACAGTGCCCGGGGCACAGCTCGGATCTGTTGACCGAAGGACTCACTGCCCACCCCAGAGCTTCGCCCACTAGGCACCCACGTTCTAGGCACAGCCTCTGCCCCACCGCCAACAGCGAGGGGAAAAGTAGCTCAGGCCCTTCCTGACCCAGACCTCTCCTCCGTCTACACACCGCCTCCTGTTCCTAGCAGCTTCTCACCTGCCCCACCCACTCCACCTCTGCACCTCTCCACCCTTCTGCAACACAGGGGATGGCTGCAAACACCCGCCCCCCTTTCCCAGCAGAGGCGAAACCCGACGCGCCCCATCTTGCTGAGGTCTTCTGAGGCCTTTCCCAGATTTATCAGCCAAAGCCACCTCTGGCTGCAGGTGAATGCCATGCTCTGTGGGCCCCACATGGCGTACGTGCTCAATAAGTGACACTAGTAATAGGAGGGCGGGGCTAGAGCAGGGTGGGCAGTCGTGGGTGGGTCTCACGCGAGTGGGCGGGGCTGGCGCGGCAGGGTGGCTGCAGGGCTCGCTGGGCAGGAGCTGCGGGGGCTGATGGCCCCCACGGTCAGCAGCCCCAAGCGCAGGTGAGTCGGGCTGGAGAGGCCGCAGCACCCAGGTTGGGTGCCTTGGTTCCCTCTGGGGACCTCAGCGCCGCATTCCCAGCTGGCAGGCCTTGCGAGCCTTAGTTTCTCTCTGGCTGCGTCTGGCCCGGGCACCTGGGAACCCAAGTCCTGGCCGCGGCTTGGAGCCAGCAGAGCCAGCAGCCAGGCCCCTGGAGGCACAGTCACCGTGCCTCCGTGCGGGGTCCAGGGCTGGGACTGTGGCCCAGCTGCAGGCGCTGTCACTTACCCCTTTGCAGGTGAGGAAGCTGAAGCACACACAGAAAAGCGCCACGCGGTGGGTGAGAAGCCCAGGCGGCACCCTTGGGCACCAGCACCCCTGACGGAGGGAGGAGGGCAGAGGGGTGAGGGATGCGGGGGAGCCTCAAACGGGTCCTGCCACCCAGTCGGCCACGGGGTGTGGGCGGGTGTGTGGAGATTGCCAAGACTGTGCCCCGGTCCTGGCGCGGGCAGCGAGGCCGTTCACCATCCAGCTGAACTCCAGATCTCACGGCTACACACGTGAATGTCTCCAAGATCAGGGTGCCCGTCAGCACTAAGGACCGGCCTCCTGCAGTTGGTGGATTTTTTCCTTCAGTGACATGATCAGCGGCAGCATGATGGCTGGACCCTGGGTATAGCAGCAGCTCAGCTCCCACAGGAACCTAGACCCATGACGACCCTGGGGGATAGTCACGTCAGTAGGACGGGAAGAACCTGTGTCCTGAATGGCCCTGTGGAGCAGAGCTGCCACTGCCCTGTGCCTTCAGCCTCCCAGGAGGTGTGTGACAGAAACAGGAGAGCCAATTAGGGGAGGCGGAGAGCCCCAAGCCGGAGGATATAGTGAGCAGTGCTCTGTGACCCGGGGAGTGCCACTATGTTCTCATTTTCAAGCTGAGGAATCCAAAGCCCAGGAGTTACCCGGGACATGGTGGGGTTATGAGGCTGGCGAGGAGCCACTTCCTCTGGGCTCTATCCCACCACACTTTGCCTTTTGGCCCCACAATGTCCTGGGCACGTGCCACTGTGGGACAGCAACATGTCAGTATCCCCATTCTCTCCCACCTCTGTGAAGGGCTGGGGCATCCTGTTCTGCAGCAGAAGTGTGGGTGCAATGTCAGCCACCAGGACACGCAGGCGGGACCTCCTGGCCCGTGGCCCCTGCCCCACCTCCTGGTTAACACACAGGGAACAGACATGGCGATGGCCTCCAAGAGACATGTGCAGTGAGAACCACGCTCATGATGCTATCAGCGGGAGGAGTCCTCCTTAACTCTTGCTGACCCAGGCAGGTGGCCAGGTCATATTCTCCACTGCCACTCGCCTCCCCTACTGTGATGTGGAGGGACTGGCCCAGACACCCACATCAAGGGCAGACAGTGGCATTGATTCCATCCTTCACCAGAGCCATTTGGGAGTGCGGAAAGGGCCCAGATCTGCACTGACCAGCACAGGCCACCTCTGTGCAGAGGTCAGATCAGGGGTGAACCCAACAGAAGGAAGCTTAGGATTTCTTCCCCCAAAGACTGGAAGAAGTCTTCTCTCCATCAGGATGTGGCTGAGGGGCTGCTGTGAACGGCAAGGTCCCACGGGAAGTCATGGGGGATGCCAACTCATGAAGGAGAGCCAGAGACTCAGACAGCAAGGGCTCCACCACAGAGTGCTGGACCAAGCCCACCCGACACTCGACCAGCTTCCAGCTGGAAAACCGTCATCTTGCGTATACGTGCCAGGAGGGCACTCTCCCCACTCGCCTTACAAAGTGTACTTGTGATACCAAAGTGACCTTTAAATGACTTGTTTATTCTTCATATACACCAGTATCAAAAAGTGGGAATCATCAGAAACTCCAGGGCGATCAGAACCAGTTCTATCCATGTCAGTATTAAAAGGTGGGGTGGCGGGCCCCCCAGGTGCAGGCAGAGCTTCCAGTCAGCCAGGAGGTGCAGGACAAGGTCCGGCAAACCTGCGCGTCGGTGTCCCTCACATTCAGGGTGGACCACATGAAGAGGTGGCCTCTGGGAGGTGGGGTCCTAGGGGCAGAGCCCCTGTAAGAGGCCCAAGGAGCACAGGGAAGACACACAGAGGCAGTCTATATAGAATGGGCCTCTTCAGGCACCAAGCCTGCGGGCACCTTGGCCCTCCCAGCTCCAGGACTGTTGTGAGCAGTGCTGTGCCACTGCACATGGCTACCCAGTGGAGGGCTCTTCCTGTGACAGCAGGAATGGGCTCGGCGGTTACCTTCAAGCCAAGCTGCTAAAATAACTGCAGGAACAGTCTGCTGGAGTGCATGCCTCACTGAACCCCACAGGGACCTGACCTGGCGCAGCCTCGGTTCCCTCCCTCCCACTCTCCCCTCCGTCTCCGGAGTCGACTTTGACACAGGACTGGCATCCTATCTCTTACACTTAAAAGATCACTTAAAATGACCTAGTCTCCCTTAATCAAAAGCTTTATTTTGAAAAATCCTAACAGACGACTCTAACTTTGGCATTCAAAGCAGGCATTGTTATTTGCTAACTATGGCATGGGGCCCTTTCCTCCCTTACCAACAACTGGGATCCAGTAGGACAGGACGGACTGCCAGTGGGAAGGACCAACGCCCCCATCTCCCTTTAACCCATGGAGAAAACTGAGATGGGACAAACTGAGATCTGGATTCAGGGCGCACAGGACAAAGGGAGTAAGAGCCCAGTCTTCACCCTCCACCCACCTGCCCCTTAGTCCTGCTGACATGCAGCCCCGAGACACTGCCATTTGTCAAGCTCTTGTATTCACACAGAGGGCTGGGCCCCAGCCTAAGTTCCATTACTAACTGGACCTCAGAAACCTTACAACGTCCCCCAATACACCAGGTATCCAGGGACTTGCTGACCTTCGTAGGAGGGCATGTTTGAGCAAAAAGCCCTCCAAGGATGCCCACATTCCTGGGCCTCCTGGGGTCAGTCATCATGTGCTCCAAAGACAGGACTGCCCCACTGACCTGCACGGCACAGCCCACCCACCTGGTGTCCACCGCTGAGCTCAGGTGTGGATTCGCAGGTGCCGGGTCAGGTTTGTGTTGCGGCTGAAGGCCTTCCCACACTCGGCGCAGCGGTAGGGCTTCTCGCCGGTGTGGATGCGCAGGTGCACCGTCAGCGACGAGTTCTTGATGAAGGACTTCCCGCACTGCGCGCAGCGGTACGGCTTCTCGCCGGTGTGGATGCGCTGGTGCTCTATCAGGTACGCGCTCTGGCTGAAGGCCTTGCCGCAGTCACTGCACTTGTAGGGACGCTCGCCGGTGTGCACGATCTGGTGCACCACAAGCGACGAGCGCCCGGTGAAGTGCTTCTTGCAGAGGTAGCACTCGTAGGGCTTCTCGCCCGTGTGGATGCGCTGGTGCTGCGCGAGCGCCGAGTTCTTGCTGAAGGCCTTCCCGCACTGCGCGCACTCGAAGGGCTTCACTCCGATGTGGAACCTCTGGTGCTGGATGAGGTAGGAGCTCTGGCTGAAGGCCTTGCCGCACTCGTTGCACACGTACGGCTTCTCGCCAGTGTGGTTCCTCTGGTGCAAGGTAAGCGAGGAGCTCTTGTTGAAGGCCTTGCCACAATCTTTGCACGCGTACGGCTTCTCTCCCGTGTGCGTGCGCCGGTGCTCTGTCAGATGCATATTCTGGCTGAAGGCCTTGCCACACAAGGGACACACGTAGGGCTTCTCGCCTGTGTGCGTGCGCTGGTGCACAATGAGGTGCATGTTCTGGCTGAAGGCTTTGCCGCAGTCCCCACACGCGTAGGGCTTCTCGCCCGTGTGGATGCGCTCATGCTGCGTGAGGGACGAGGTCTTGCGGAAGGCCTTGCCGCACACATGGCACGCATAGGGCTTCTCGCCTGTGTGCGTGCGCTGGTGCACTACGAGGTTCATGCGCTGGCTGAAGGCCTTGCCGCAGTCCCCACACGTGTAGGGCTTCTCCCCCGTGTGCACGCGCCGGTGGATGGTGAGGGACGAGCGCTCAATGAAGGGCTTTCCGCACACGTCACAGCGGAAGGGCTTCTCGCCCGTGTGGATGCGCAGGTGCTTTACGAGGGACGAACTCCGACCGAAGGCCTTGCCGCACTCCCGGCAGTCGTAGGATGCCAGGCGCTGGCCAGGGTCTGAACCACTGGGGCGCTCCCCACGCACCCCAAACAGGCAGGCCCCCTGCTCCGCGGGCACCTCCAGCGGTAGCGGGTCAGGGGTGCCACTCTGCGTGGTAGAGGCCTTCAACTCACGGCCCTCAGAGACAAAGCCCTCTGCCAGGCTGCTGCCCTGGTCAGTGGGCCACCGCTCCCCGCGAGACCCCATACCCCAGCCGCCCTGCGTGCACGCTCCTGCCCAGGCGCAGGTCCTCTCGGGCCCTCCCAAGGCTGCCCTGGCGGGTGCCTTGCCCTCTACAGTGTCGTCCTTAGCATCCAACTCCTTCATTTCAGGTCTAGTCCCCCAGTCTGGAAAAACAAAACAAAACGACAAAAACAGAAGCAGTCAGCAATGCCGGGAGTGAGGAACATCCACAGCGGGACTGGGCAACGGAGCCCCAAGATGCCGCAAGGCAAGGCCGGGCGAGAAATCACGCTGGCAACTGGGAGAGCGAGCGCGTGGGGAAGCAGGGTGCGGGTCGGCTGTGAGCTCCGGAGTCGCAGAGAGCCGGCTTGGACACGACTGGCACGACGCCGGGGAGGAGGGCAGCCGAGGCTGCGCACAGGCTCCACCCTCGCCCAGTGCACCAGAGGCCCCGCACTCGCTCGTACTAAAGTGTCCACAGGTGACACACGCGCGCGCTGGTGACTCTGCTCCCTCACCTGCCTCCTGTCTGCCCCGGCCTTCCCCCCGCGAGGCTGACCTGCCACCAGAGGCTTCTGGGTGTCAGGCAAAGGGAGAAATTGGCAGCGTTGGCAGCGCAGTGGGTGCTCGGGGTGCCACCCTCACCCTGCAGGGTGCAGGCCCACTCCTGCGCTCCACCCGTGGTCTCCGCACGCCCTGGGGGCGCCCCAACCCCCACCTCCCCTCTGAGCGTCCTCACGCTCCTTCTCTCCTGTGAGCCTACTAAGAAAACGCCCCTGCGGGAGCCTCAGTCAGACGTGGGGCCTGGAAGGCAGCGGCTGCAGGTCGCCCGCAGGAGGCGCCTGGCAGGAGGCTGGCCCCAGCGGCTCGGGGGCGGGAGCAGCTGCGGGTATCAGGTCCCAAGACCAGACAGTTCTCCAGGTGGAGGTGGCGATGTCTGCACTACAGAGTGAACGAACCTAATGATATTAAACCACACTTAAAAATGATCAAAACTGTAAGTTTTATGTATATTTTATCACAATTTTTAAGTATAGTATTAGACTTAGCAGTCGTCCTTGCTGCTCCCCTTTCCTCCACCACCGGTGTAAGTGCCACTGCATGCACAATGCAGCCACCACAGGTTCTCACCCAAAGAGCGACCCACAGGCTCCCCACCCTCCCAACTCGGCTCCTCTTCACCACCCCCATCCTGGGGACGCCAGATCAGACCCAACGCAGAGTCGGGGCTGCCGCTGGCCCTGGACTCCCCAGGCCTGGCCCCCCCCCATGAACTGCCCATCCTTCCTGTGTGTGTGGGGGGGGTGCTGGGGATTGAACCCAGGGGTGCTCTACCATGGAGCCACATCCCCAGTCCCTTGTATGTTTTATGATGAGATGGGTTCACTGTGAGCCCAGGCCGGCCTGGGACTTGTGGTCCTCCTGCCGGGGCTGCCCAAGGAGCAGGGCTGCCCTTGGGTCCCCAGGGGTACGGGTGGGCCCCATCACACCCATTTCTCGTCCCTTTCTATCCCCTGCCCATGCTCTACAAATTACAAAAGAAACTCAGAATGAAGCCTTCGGGGCCTTGGGAAAAGATATCTTAGATCTGACACCAAAAATACTATCCATAGAAGAAAAAAGTTGAGACACTGGAGTTCACCAAGTTAAAGACCTCTTGGCTCTTCAACAAACGCTGGGCACCAGGTGCCCACACAAAGGAACAATTTGGACCCTTTCCTACACAACTCATAAAAATGAATCCCCAGCGGATCCCAGACCTAAGGAAGAGCTAAAACAGAACTTGAGAAGAATATAGGAGTTGACCCCTGCAACACTCTGCCACCAAAAGCACAAATGCAACAAAACAGCTAAACGGGACTAGAAATTATGGAAATCAGAAATTAGATGGTAGGCCAGTCTACCCCCAAACCATCATGGAAATGAGAAACTGTGTTTCAAATGACACCATCAAGAAAGGGAAAAGAGCCCCCAGAAGGGGGGGAGATGTTTGCCCAGCACACCTGCTCAAAGACTCGCACCAGGAACGGGAACTCTCAAAACTCCGCCACGACCTAACTGATGTGAAAGGGAGCAGGCCCCAGGCTTGAGGCCTGACAGAGATAACACACAAGGCACGGGACACAGAAGGCAGGGCCATGAGGCCACCCATCTGTGTGGAAAGCCAGGCCGGAAGAGGGCAAGGCTGGTGGACCTGGACCTGAGCCCAGGCCCTGGACACGCATGCTCTCTGGGGCTTTGTGCGTGACAGAGTGAACTGGAAACTGTCCGAATACTCAACAAGTGGCTGGGAAGACAAACTGCAGGTGCCCACACGGTGGCATGATGCACGGCGAGGAGGAGAAACGGACTGCTGAGACACAGGGCCACTTGGGAGCATCATGAGCAACACCACCAGGTCAGGGAACTGGACACGAAGGTGCACGCCCTGTGGCTGTGTGCACAGAATCAAGGACATGCGGAGCCACTACAGGGACCCTGGCCACAGGAGAGGGCCGGGAGGCAGGAGTGATCTCCAAGGGCAATGAGGGTGGTGGTGGACACGCTGTCCTGTCATGGCCCTGGTGGCACTGTGCACTGCACGAATGTGCTGTGAATCACAGGCCAGTCGTAGCCCAAAACCATCCACGAAGGAGTCAGGACCACGCCAGGTGCAGGTGGGGCTCCCTCCACAGGGCAGTGCCCAGACTGTGCCGTGTGGCCGCGACTAGTCTTGCCCTTTGGTTTTCTTCCCACACACTTCCCCCACTTATGGAAGGGGCCTAAGGACAGACCCTTAAAAGTGACTGTTAAAAATGTGACTTAGGATACCAAACTGACTCCAAGAGGCTTGCCCCGACTGCACTCCTGAAGTGGGTCTCTGGCCCTAAACCCTTTCTCATTAATCTTAGTGTATTCCAAAAGGATGATCTCTCAGTTTGTAAACTTCTATCAGGAAAGCGTTTTGAAACCTCAGGCTGTGACCTGTGTGTCACCCTGTGTGTCTGTGAACTGCCAGCTCCTGTCAGTGTGGTCTGATCACCTACCGCTCACTTAGTCCTTCTGCCCTTTGTTCCCAGGGTGGTTTAAGGATCATGACCCCTGGTTATACCTGTGAAGAAATCATCCTCATGTCACCTACCAACCTCACTTTGAGCCTCAAGCCGTGACAGGACCAGGAACGTACCCTCTGTGCCAGCTCCTCAGCTGCACCTTCTAGCGGCCCCACACCCTTCCTGGCAGGATCCTTTTCCTGTGACTGTGTCCTGTTATGGGCTGCTGGTGACGCCGCAGTACCACCCTTACCCAGAGAGACCAGGGTCCTGGAGTTCTCCAGCGTGACATCCTGTGCAGGTCCTTCTGGGCAGGCTCCAGCTGCTGCCACTCCTCCTGGGTCAAGTCCACAGTCAGGTCCCTGAGTGTCACTGACTCCTGCAGACAGATTGCGCCACTCACCGCCAGGCCCTCCTCAGAGCTCTGGAGGTGTGGCCGGAAACACGGACAGGATTTAGGGATGTCTGTGAAGTCAGGAGCAGACGGGGAGGAGGGACTAGTGCCTCCTGGGCAGGCGGGTCACCAGGGTCTGGAGATGCGGCCACAGGGGGCTGAGCAGAGCTCTGAAGCCCTCATAAGGGTGGCTTAGGGTGAGGCTGCTCACAGTCGGGAGAGCTGGGGGGCTTCTGGAAGAGGGTCCATGGAGCCAGAGCTGGGCTCTAGCAGGTGGTCAGGCGGCTGGGGTGGGAGCAGTCCTTGAGGCACAGGCTTGAACCATGAGACCACACCACGGCGCAGCAGCAGACGGTGGCAGAAGGGTCACAGAGCAGAGGCCCTCACTTCCTCCCAGCTGCTCGGTGCCAGCCCTTCTGGGCGGTGTCATGGGTCAGATCAAGTGCTGTGCCCCAAACATTTGTAAGTGCACGTCCTGACTCCCCAGGGCCCTGACCGGACTGAGACACAGGGTGGCTGGGGAAGTGATCAGTCACGATGAGGTCATCCTGCGGCAGCAGCCCTGGCCGGTCATGACCATGTCCTTGTAAGAGGTGAGAAGGCAGGCAGGCAGAACCCGGCCAAGATGGCAGCCACAGGGACAGTGCCAGGGCAGACCACTCCCCCGCCTTCAGAAGGGTGGAGTCCTGTGGGCAACTTGCCAGAGCGTCAGTCTCCGGGTGGGAGGGCAGCTCCTGATGGCCCTGTACAGCTACCTGGTAGATGGACACAGCTCTTCCCGTGCTGACCCACTCACTAACTCAGTGCAGGCCACAAGACAGTCACGGCGGCCTGTCACCTCTCCGTGACCTCTCCCTGCCCCTTCCCACCTGCCCCAGCACTCCTGGTTCCCACACGGCCCACTGGGCCCTGCCAGGAGCAGGCGCTGCAGGGAGCTGGCAGGTGCAGAGGGTAGCCGGCAGAGGGGCAGACCCTGCGTGGTTAGATGTGAGGCGCCCCCGCGAGCAGTGTGGGGGGAAAGGCTGGGTCGTGAGCTGCCCACCTGACTGGGCATCAGTCCCCTGGCGCGGTTAGCTGTGGTAACTGGAGGTGGCCGGGCTGTGGCTGGAGGAGGTGGTCCTGGGGGCTGTGCCTTGTCATGGAGAGGAGAGCTCTCTCTGCTTCCTCGTGCCATGTCCTCAGATGCCCTCCTGCATACACACTTTGCCCTGATGTTCTGCCTCACCTCAGGCCCAGGGAACAGAGGTGGCCATCTATGCACCAAAAGACTGTGAATTTGTGAGCCTCCAAATAAACCCTTCCTCCTCTGATTGTTTTTCTCAGGTCTTTTGGTCCCAGCAGCAAAAAAGCACACTAAAACAGTCCCTCCTCTGGTCACATGGCAGCTAGTGGATACCAGGCATGGAAATCCAGGGCTGGATCCAGAGCCTGGATCCTAATGCCTCTCGGGAACCAGCGAGAGGGCGGATGGGAAAACTTGGGAGTGTCTAGGCGCAACGTCCCCATCCTGACGGGACCCCAACCCTGCCCCGCCTGCTCCTTCATCTCACCTGCTGCCCTGAGCCTGCTGCTCCTCTGCCTCGGCGCTCTCCCCTCCTCAGCCCAGCCAGCCCCTTCCCCTCCTTCCTGGAAGGTCTCGGCAGGAGGGTGGCAGGACCTGACTCTGGACCTCAGGGGACACCCTGTGCCTGCAACTGTGCTCTCACAGCTCTGCTCGCAAACCCACGGTAAGCATCCTGTGGAGCACAGCCAGATCCGTCCCGGTGGAACCCGAGGCGGCCTTACAGAGGAAGACCTGAGCCCTGCTACAGCACGGTGGGCCTCGGGGACAAGGTACCATGTCAGATCTGCCGCCACCAAAGCACCAGAACTGCAGAATTCCACTGCGAGGACCGAGGGCAACCGGTCTCGGGCTGGGGTGGGGGCCGGGAGGTAGTGTCCAGTGTTGTAGTTTCAGTTCTGGGTCAACTGGTCCATAAAGCCAACAGGTGGAGACAGGCCACGTGGGCGGACATGGGTGTGCACTGGAGTATCACAGCTGCGCTGAAGGGAGCACACGTGTCCTCAGGGACACACCCCGTCAGTATTTTGCTAAGTGGAAAAAAAAAAAGTCACAGAAGAGCTCCTATTGCATGACTCCATGGATCTGAGACGCAGTCTATCGAGACAAAGGGCGGACTGTGGCGACCACGGGCCGGGTTCACAGGCAGAACAGGAGCGAGGGCTAAAGGCCACATGGTCTTTTGGAGGTGATAAATGATCTAAAATCGATAGTGGCGATGGTGCCACAATGGTGAGTTTACCAGAACTGGCGAAGGACGCACTTGGCGGCAGGTGAGGGCAAGCCCTAGGTGAAGACACAGCCAGCCGGGCTCAGGAGTGAGTCCACCACATGTTCCTACAGCAGAAGGAGCTTCGGCTGGAGCCAGCAGCCACGTGGAGTGCTCAGGGGACAAGCAGCAGGCAGGACAAGATGCTGCTGCTGCTGACCTGCGGGCGGCGAGGCCTTGCACAGGCTGAGCACCACGGAGGCCCTGCAGGCCAGGATGGACTCGACCTCCGACACAAAATGCTTTTGCAACCAGAAATAAAGTGAAATGAACAAATCAAGTGAGTGAGAAAAAGGGAACCTGGAGGAGCAGCCGCCACGGTATCCATGCATTACGCGCTCTTGTGAGCACACACACACTTCTCCTGTCTAGGCGGCCAGGGAGCACAAGATCCCCCCACCGCCTACAGGAAGGGCCACATAGACAGCAGTTTTTTAAATTTTAAAATACAAAGTACTTAAAAGTTGGATTTTTAAAAATTAAAAGTAAACAAATAATAAAAAAATGGCTAATAAACATTTTCTAAGAATTAAGACCAGCAATAATTCAAACACTGCCACTTGGAAAGAGGTCCGGTGTTACCGTATGTCACCTATCATGCTCCAGGGGCACTACTATCTCTTAAATCCATCTATCCCTTTGTCCACGTGTCTTCTGCATCCAGCACCGGTCACACACGGACAGTGGCCAGCCAGCGGAAGTCCTCTGGTACTCACCCGTGGGGACTCACCTGCCCCAACACACCTGGACAGCTACACCGACAGGCCTGCTCGGCCACGGCTCCTCCTCAGGAGATGCTCCAGAAGACATCATCTAAGACCCGGGAAGAGTGCACCCGCCTGTGTCCCTCGACCACAGCAGTGACCAGAACGCGGGAGACCAGCACGTGTTCAATAAGAGAACCATGAGGAACCAGGGGCACCACGCAGAGACCATGTCTTCACCCACAGATGTCACAGAGGAGTTTTAAACAACGTGGAGAAACACTAGGATGGAGTCTTTGATTAAAAAGCAGAATACAAGACTGCTTGGCCAGGGTCGTCGTTATTTTGCAAAACGACGTGAGTGTCCCGGGGGAAAGAGACCGACCTGAACACTGCGGAGGTCTCCCGGGTGAATCTCATCCCCTATGCGTTTCCTTATGGGTTTTCTACCATATGATCATGTATTTACCTCTGGCAACTTCCTTCCGTGATCTGTTCATGTGCGTGATTGGGAGACAGCCAGAGGACGCGGAGGGCGCTGCAGGAGGGCAGCACTCCCAGCTGCTCCTTGGCTCAGGATCCTGTGCAGTGCTGCTTCTGAACGGGGAGCTCAGAGAGGGAGTCCCCGACACTCAGCACAGAGAGCCTCCCAGGGACTCGGAAATTCAGGTGCACTAAACAAAGAGCAGGAAAGAAGGGCCGGGGGCCAAGTGGCTGCTGCAGGGGCAGCGCCCATCACCACGGAGGGTGACCTCCGGAAAAGCAGCCTGAACTTGTTGAGGCAGAGGCCAAGCGTGAAAAGTGCAGTGTGTTTCCTGACCGGCTGCAGAGGGCTGCTGTGGAGCCGAGGTCACAGCAAACTCCACCATGCTGGCCCCGCAGGCGTGGGTACGGCTAGCAGGATGTGCATGAAACAGGCACAGAGAAGACGGCACCCAGGGGACCCACGTCAGAGACACTCTGGCAGCCCACCCGCTTTTCCTCTGGGTCTGGCTGCTCCTGTGACCAGCCAAAGCGGGTCAGGAACATGAATGGCCAGCATGGACACACTCAGGGACGGAGCCTGGGGGGCTGGGCAGCATGTGGGTGGGGGAGTGGCCCCCTGCCTCATGAGTGGGATCCCAGGGGGACTCCTGAGACCCAGACTCCCAGCAGAGGGGGCACTGCCAGGCCCTAGGGTGCCCTGACCTCGTCTCTCTAGAGCAGTCACCACCCAGCAAGCCCTGAGGCCTGACCAGCCCTAAGCCCACCCACCAGAGGTGCACCCACAGAACGCTGCAGCCGCCCCACCCTGGGAGTCGCCCGTCTGGCAAATGAGAAATGGGACCAAATGAAACACTGGAAATAAAACAGAATAGCAACAATTAGTTAAAAAAGAAACCCTCTCTATAATAATATTAAGTGCAAATGGTCTCAACTACCCAATCCAAAGACACGGGCTGGCAGAGTGGATTGAAAACCAATCCGAAGACACAGGCTGGCAGAGTGGATTGAAAACCAATCCGAAGACACAGGCTGGCAGAGTGGATTGAAAACCAATCCAAGGACACAGGCTGGCAGAGTGGATTGAAAACCAATCCAAGGACACAGGCTGGCAGAGTGGATTGAAAACCAGGCCCACTCTGTGCAGAATGGATTGGAAACCAGGCCCACTCTGCGGACTGAGGAGAGGCACCTTCCGGGCACAGGCACTCACAGCGAAGACGAAAGGACACAAGTCACATCCCATGCAGAGCAGCCTCCAGGTAGGCAGGAGCAGCTACTCTCGTATCTCACAAAGCAGACTTCACACCAAAACCAGAGACACAAGGTCACTTGACAGTGGTAAAGGGAACAACACCACCAGAAGATACGACAATAGTAGATATCTATGCCCCAAACACTGGTGCACCTAAGTATATAAAATAGACAATATTCAAATTAAAGACTCAGACAGACCCAACGTACAATAATACTGGGTGATTTCAACACACCTCTCTCACCCAGACCTATCTAAACTCAGTTAAGACTCATCGGAGTCTCAAATGGCGATAACAGACTATAGAATATTTCATCCAACAAAAGCTAATATACTTTCTTCTCAGCAGCTCATGGAACCTTCTCCAAAATAAACCATATTTTAGTCCATAAAGCAACTCTTAGCAAACACACAAAAAACGGATACAATTTCTTGCATCTGATTATAAATCAACACCAAAACCCCACAGAAACTATGTAAGCATACAGAGACTGGACAATACTCTTCTGAATCATGAACGGGTGATAGAAGAAATCACAGGAGAAATGTGAAAGTTCTTAGAATGAAATGAGAATAGCGACACGACTCTGTGTCACACTGAGGACAGCTCTAAGAGCAAAGTCTACAGCCACGAGAAACAGCCTTCCTGGGAAACCCAGGGAGACCCGGAATCAACAATCTGACGATGCCTCTCAAGGCCCTTGAAAAACAAGAGAAAAACCAATTCCAAGACCAGTATAAGGAAGAAAATAGATCAGAGCTGAAATCAATGAAATTGAGAATTGAAAAATACAAAGAATCAATGAAACAAAAAGTTGATTCTTTGAAAAGATAAAATTGAGAAGCCCTTAGCCACACTGCACAAAAGACCCCAAACTAAGGAAATTAGAGGTGAAAAAGGAGAAATCGCCGCAGACATCACAGGATAACTAAGAACTATTGTTAAAGTGTATACTTCAGTAAATTGGAAAACCTAGAAAAAACACTTCTAGACACATATGACCTGCCAAAATTGAATCAAGAGAACATGGAAACCATATAGACCGATAGCTAGAGACGAGATAGAAGCAATAATAAAAAGTCTTCTGACAAAGAAAAGCCCAGGAGCAGATGGATTCTCAGCTGAATTCCAACAGTCCTCTAAAGAAGAGATAAGCGCGAATGCTCCTCAAATTATTCCATGAAATAGAAAGGGATGGAACACTTAGAATTCATTCTACGAAGCCAAATACCAAACCAGATAGGACATATCAAGGAAAGAAGACTACAGATCAAAAATCCCTGATGAAATTAGATCAAAAATCCTTAATAAAACTTGGCAAATTGTGTTCAACAACTTATGAAGAAGACGTGCATCATGACCAAGGTGGACTTTTCCCAGGGATACAGGGTGGCTGACTGTGCAAATCAAGGGCTGGGGCCGGGGCTTAGTGTTGAACACTCACCTCGCACATGTGAGGCCTTGGGTCCCCTTCTCAACACCACATAAAAATAAATAAAATAAAGATATTGTGTCCATCTACAACTAAAAACATATTTCAAAAAAACATACAAGTAAGTAAATGTGATTCGTCACATAAATAGCAGGATAAAAATCACTTAATCATCTCAACAGATGCAGTGAAAGCCTCTGACAAAATTCAGTACTCATTCATGATAAAAAAAAAAAAAACTAAAAAAACGAGGCATAAAAGGAACCTATCTCAATATCATAAAGGCCAACATAATAGTGAATGGGTAAAAACTTAAAAGTATCCCCTTTAGAACCTGGAACAAGACAAGCTGTCTATTCACCATTCCTGTTCCACATAGCATTAGAAATGCTAGCCAGAGCAATTAGGCAAGAGAAGGAAATAAAAAGGGTAAAAATAGGGAAGGAATAAGTCAAACTATCACTGCAGACAAGATGATCCTGTACTCAGAAGATCTAAAAAAAACTCTACCAGAAGACTGCTGGAGCTAATAAACAAATTCAGCTAAGTAGCTGGTTGCAAAATCAATAGAATCATCAATAATGAATACACTAATAAAGAGACTGCTGATAAAGAAATCAGGAAAACAATTCCATTCACAATAGCCTCAAAAAAAAAAATAGCTAGGAATCAATCTACCTAAGGAGGTGGAAGATCTCGACAATGAAAATTATAGAAGACTGAAGAATGAAATAGAAGACCTTGAAGATGGAGAAAGCCCTCCCATGTTCATGGACAGGCGGGATTAATATTGTTAAAGTGGCCATACTACCAAGAGCAACACACAGATCAACACAATTCCACCAGAGTACCAGCAACATTCTTCAGAGAACTAGAAAAATTAATTTGGAAGAACGAAAGATCCAGAATAAAGCAATTATAAACAAACAAGCAAAAACCCAGTAATACTAGTCATCACAACAGAGCGACAGTAACAAAAACTGCATCACAGTGGTATAAAAACAGATGCACACACCAGAGGAACAGACAGAAGACCCCGAGACAGACACAGCCATCTGATCCTTGATGAAGATGCCAGAAACACACATTGGAGAAGAGAGACCCTTTTTAACAAATGGTGCTGGGAAAAGTGGCTATCCATAGGTAAAAGAATGAGATAAGTCTTATCACTCAGCCTGCACAAAAATCAACTCAAAATGGATTGAAGACCTAGAAATTAGACCAGAAACCATGAAATTTTTGGAAAAAAAAATAGGGTCAGAACTCCAACAGGCAATGACTTTCTCCATAGGACTTAAAGCTCAGGAAATAATGCCAAGAGTTAATAAATGGAATGGCATCAAATTTAAAAACTTCTGCACAACAAAGGGAACAATTAAGAATTCGAAGAAAGACCTACATATCAAAAGAAGAAATACAAATGGCCAAGAAATATATATATATATATATAAAGTTCAACATCATTATCAATTAAGAAAATACAAATCAAAACTACAATGAAATTCATCTGACTCCAGGTAGAATGGCAGTCGTCAAGAATAGAAGCAGTGGTAAATGCTGGAGAGGGTGTGGAAAAAAGGAACACTTTTACAAAGCTGAGTTATAAATTAGCACGATGACTATGGAAATAGTATGGAGGCTCCTCAAAAGACTAGACGTGGAGCCACCATATGACCAGCTACACCACTCTTACTACAGCAAATACGCACACCATGTTTATGCAGCACAATCCACAGCAGCCAAAATATGGACCAGCCTAGGTGTCCATCAACAGGTGAATGGATAAAGAAAATGAGGGATTTATACACAATGGAGTGTTCTTCTTTTTTAGTTGTGGAGAGACACAATATGTTTATTTTTATTTATTTATTCTTATGTGGTGCTGAGGATGGAACCCAGGGCCTCACGCATGCGAGACAAGCGCTCTACCACTGAGCCACAACCCTAGCGCCGACACACAATGGAGTTTTACTCAGCCATAAAGAAGAATGAAATTATGTCATTTGCAGGAAAAATGGATGAAACTAGAGACCATCATGTTGAGTGAAATAAACTCAGGTCAAAGGTCACATGTTTTCTCTCATACATGTCAGCTAGAGAGGAAAACGGAAAGGAAAGTGGGGAGGATCTTACGAAAGATGAAGGGTGATCAGCAGAGCAGAGCAAAGGAGCTGGGGGAGGGAGGAGGGCGGACCGGAAACCCTGGGGATGCTGCTGGCAGGTTCCCCGTCACACCGTGTGCGTGTGTGAGTTTTATGTAACAACGAGCCCCACTGCTGCACACAACCAGAGCACACCCATGCACGATGGGAAAGAGGAGGGCCAGGCGCACCGGCGCACACGGGTGCTGCGGCAAACAAGGCGTCAGCACAGCTTCAAAGGCCAGGGAATCCTCGAGGCATAAAATTGGATCAAAAAAGCCCTCGAGATTGAAGCAGCAGAGCCAACACGCGCTCGCCCTTTACGACGCTCCTCCAGGAAGAAAGATCTCAACTGAACTCCAGCGCCCACGGGCTCCTCCCGGACAGAGGCCTGTGGTGGACCGTGTGGCCTCAGCACCCGTGTCCTGATGCACAGTGCTCCAGGCTGAGTACTTACATGCCATCTACTTTTATTACAAACTATTTCTGGTCTAAAAGTAAGTTCATGGGACAAAAATCCAACAGCCACACCCCCCGCCCAGCTAAAGATAAAGCATCGTGGCTGGGACTGAAGACCCCACGTGGCCCCCCATATCCTCCTCCCTCTCACTGGAGGTCCCCCACCTCCTAGATGGGGTGTGCCTGCTTCCACAGGTGTGTGTCCTGTCACAGCACAGGTGGACGCCCACAATGGACATTTAGTGCTGCGTGTCCACTTCTAAGGGCCACACGCCCAGCAGCACCTCACCAGGCCCGGGTTATCAGCATAACGTGTTTAAGCCACCCCTCACCAGGGGCCCACTTCGGCACTGCCCTGTCCTGCATGGCTGGCCCCCAGCCCTGGAGGGTGCCGGACAAGGACATGCCCTCCTCACCAAGGCACACAGAGCCCCCAGGAGACAGCTGGGGACGAGGGCCCTGGAGGGGTCTGTGTGGGTGGAGGCTCATGGGGAAGCAAGAGCCCGTGCCCTGGGCCCGAGTCTTCTGAGAGGAGGGCAGGGGTGACGTGACTCACCAGCGGTACGTCAGTCGGCAGCTGAGCAGCCATCTCTCCACCGGGACACGATCATCAGGGGAAGAGGACGGTCCTGAGGGACCAACAGAGCTGTGGATGTGGGGGACAGACCAGGTGAGAGGTCAGGCCTGGCCCTCACAAGGACACACAGGAGGACACACACACAGGTGGACACACACAGGGCCTGTGTTGAGGGGGCTTACTGCACGCAAAGCACTCCACACATGATCTCACAGAAGCCCTGTCTGCCTAGAGTGGGCAACCTACCCACCCACTTCACATGGGGGGAACTGAGCCAAGAGAGCCAAGCCACTGCCCCAGATGGGAGCCAGGACTGGAGTGGGCGGAGTACGTCGGGGTCTCCATGGCCTCCCAGATGCAAGTCACAGGGCTGCTCTACCACGCAGCCTTCTCCCACTGCCTCCGACTGCCCTGCCCAGCCCCAGCCCCTCGGGTGCTCCCAGACCTTATGCTGCTGTCCTTACTATGGGCATGAGCCATGTTTGTTCCCAGGGGCAGACCTCATGTGGCTGTCCAGGCCCTCACAGGCGGGTTCCACATGCTCAGAAAAGGCCAGTGCCACAGCCCGGGTCATCACCTCTCCTTCCCTGAGCTCCCTTAGGACAAAAGGAAAGCAGGGCCCAGGCCCCAGCCCAACCCCGACCCCGACCCAGGCAGGACTTTCCACCTACTCAGTCACCTGGCCGGCCTTTTGGTCTGCGCCTCCCTGTTCACAGCACACTCAGCTTCTGCTCACACCAGTCCAGGGGGCCACTGAAAACTGTTGATGGAGGAAGAACAATCAGGGACTGATTTAAATGAAGCTGAAGAAATAGGACAGCTGGCACAGGTCAGGGCAACACCCGGAGGCCCAGGACAGCTGGCACAGGTCAGGGCAACACCCGGAGGACCAGGACAGCTGGCACAGGTCAGGGCAACACCCGGAGGCCCAGGACAGCTGGCACAGGTCAGGGCAACACCCGGAGGCCCAGGACAGCTGGCACAGGTCAGGGCAAAACCCGGAGGCCCAGGACAGCTGGCACAGGTCAGGGCAACACCCGGAGGCCCAGGACAGCTGGCACAGGTCAGGGCAACACCCGCAGGCCCAGGACAGCTGGCACAGGTCAGGGCAACACCCGGAGGCCCAGGGCAGCTGGCACAGGTCAGGGCAACACCAACAGGCCCAGGACAGCTGGCACAGGTCAGGGCAACACCCGGAGGCCCAGGGCAGCTGGCACAGGTCAGGGCAACACCAACAGGCCCAGGACAGCTGGCACAGGTCAGGGCAGCACCCGGAGGCCCAGGACAGCTGGCACAGGTCAGGGCAACACCAACAGGCCCAGGACAGCTGGCACAGGTCAGGGCAACACCAACAGGCCCAGGACAGCTGGCACAGGTCAGGGCAACACCAACAGGCCCAGGACAGCTGGCACAGGTCAGGGCAACACCAACAGGCCCAGGACAGCTGGCACAGGTCAGGGCAACACCAACAGGCCCAGGACAGCTGGCACAGGTCAGGGTAACACCCGCAGGCTCAGGACAGCTGGCACAGGTCAGGGCAACACCAACAGGCCCAGGACAGCTGGCACAGGTCAGGGCAACACCAACAGGCCCAGGACAGCTGGCACAGGTCAGGGCAACACCAACAGGCCCAGGACAGCTGGCACAGGTCAGGGCAACACCAACAGGCCCAGGACAGCTGGCACAGGTCAGGGCAGCACCCGGAGGCCCAGGACAGCTGGCACAGGTCAGGGCAACACCAACAGGCCCAGGACAGCTGGCACAGGTCAGGGCAACACCAACAGGCCCAGGACAGCTGGCACAGGTCAGGGCAACACCAACAGGCCCAGGACAGCTGGCACAGGTCAGGGCAACACCAACAGGCCCAGGACAGCTGGCACAGGTCAGGGCAACACCAACAGGCCCAGGACAGCTGGCACAGGTCAGGGCAACACCAACAGGCCCAGGACAGCTGGCACAGGTCAGGGCAACACCAACAGGCCCAGGACAGCTGGCACAGGTCAGGGCAACACCAACAGGCCCAGGACAGCTGGCACAGGTCAGGGCAACACCCAGAGGCCCAGGGCAGCTGGCACAGGTCAGGGCAACACCAACAGGCCCAGGACAGCTGGCACAGGTCAGGGCAACACCCGGAGGCCCAGGACAGCTGGCACAGGTCAGGGCAAAACCCGGAGGCCCAGGACAGCTGGCACAGGTCAGGGCAACACCCGGAGGCCCAGGACAGCTGGCACAGGTCAGGGCAACACCCGGAGGCCCAGGACAGCTGGCACAGGTCAGGGCAACACCCGCAGGCCCAGGACAGCTGGCACAGGTCAGGGCAACACCCGCAGGCCCAGGACAGCTGGCACAGGTCAGGGCAACACCCGCAGGCCCAGGACAGCTGGCACAGGTCAGGGCAACACCAACAGACCCAGGACAGCTGGCACAGGTCAGGGCAACACCAACAGGCCCAGGACAGCTGGCACAGGTCAGGGCAACACCAACAGGCCCAGGACAGCTGGCACAGGTCAGGGTAACACCAACAGGCCCAGGACAGCTGGCACAGGTCAGGGTAACACCAACAGGCCCAGGACAGCTGGCACAGGTCAGGGCAACACCAACAGGCCCAGGACAGCTGGCACAGGTCAGGGCAACACCCGGAGGCCCAGGACAGCTGGCACAGGTCAGGGCAACACCTGGAGGCCCAGGACAGCTGGCACAGGTCAGGGCAACACCTGGAGGCCCAGGACAGCTGGCACAGGTCAGGGTAACACCTGGAGGCCCAGGACAGCTGGCACAGGTCAGGGCAACACCCGGAGGTCCAGGGCAGCTGGCACAGGTCAGGGTAACACCAACAGGCCCAGGACAGCTGGCACAGGTCAGGGTAACACCAACAGGCCCAGGACAGCTGGCACAGGTCAGGGTAACACCAACAGGCCCAGGACAGCTGGCACAGGTCAGGGCAACACCCAGAGGCCCAGGACAGCTGGCACAGGTCAGGGCAACACCTGGAGGCCCAGGACAGCTGGCACAGGTCAGGGCAACACCTGGAGGCCCAGGACAGCTGGCACAGGTCAGGGCAACACCTGGAGGCCCAGGACAGCTGGCACAGGTCAGGGTAACACCTGGAGGCCCAGGACAGCTGGCACAGGTCAGGGCAACACCTGGAGGCCCAGGACAGCTGGCACAGGTCAGGGCAACACCTGGAGGCTCAGGACAGCTGGCACAGGTCAGGGTAACACCTGGAGGCCCAGGACAGCTGGCACAGGTCAGGGTAACACCTGGAGGCCAGACAGTCCTTCCACACTCGCCTGCCAGGACCAGCGGCCCCTGGAGATGGGGCACTCAGCACCTGTGTCACCTCTGGCAGAATCAGTGCTCCGTGTGCCCCTGGCTGAGCCGGGCTGCCCTGAACACCTACAACCTGGAGATCACCTGGGAAAGCCCAGTCCCCCTCCAGATGGACCTTCAGCAACTGCCATCTCCCAAACACCAAAATTACTGGGAGCCTATCAAGATGTCATCACTCAGCATGGACTCCTGGCCAGCCTGGAGCTGAACGGTGCCACTTGGGGGCTAGAAGCAGCATTAACCCTGTCGGGGGTTCTGGGCTTGGACCAGGGCCTCACACATGCCAGGCCAGTGCTCTGCTCAGAAGAGCCTCCCAACCAGCTTCCAGGGCAAGAAAGTGAGACAAGAGGAGCCACAGCACCACGCCAGGCCTGGGAGTGTGGGGTGGCCTCTGCCTCTGCAGGGCTCTCTTCCCACCCAGCTCCTCGGGTCAGCTCAGAGTCACCTGGAGAAGCCGCTCCAGGCCCTGAGCCCTTCAGCCACAGCCCACTCGGGTCTTCTCCAGCACACTTCATGACACCATCAGTGCCGCCTTCAGGGGTCACCTGTCTTCCCCCCAGACACAAGTCCCCGGGGGAGCAGAGGATTGGCAGTTTTGGATGGTATCTCAGAAATCTAGGACATCTGTCACATAGGAGATGCCCAAACACAGCGCTGACTCAAGAACAGAGCCCCTCTTACGGGGCAAGGGACCAGGAAGTGGGACTCCCCACAGGCTGCTGAAGGGGGGGGTCCTCACCCTCCTTCTAGAAGGTGATGGGCAGGACACAACCCTGGGATCTGCCACAGCTATGAGAAGTCACCCACGGAATACACCAAGTTCACTGCAGCACTGCTCCCAGAGCCAGGAACAAAACAAAACGTAAAACCACCTCAACCAACAGAAACCCTGGACGTGCTGGGCCAGTGGCACACGCCTTAATCTCAGGTCCTTAGGAGGTGACGCTGGAAGATAGCAAGTGTGAGGACGGCCTCAGAAACTTAGGGAGACCTGTCTCAAAAAATTAAAAAGGAGGGGCTGGGGTTATAGCTCAGCGGCAAAGCGTTTGCCTCACACACGTGAGGCACTGGCTCCAACCTCAGCACCACATAAAGATGAATGAAGAAAAGATACTGTGTCCATCTTTAAAAAAAATTAAAAAGGGCTGGGGTGTGCCTCAGAGGTAAAGCACAGAGAGAGAGAGAGAGAGAGAGAGAGAGAGAGAGAGAGAGCGAGCGAGGGCCAGAGCGGGCGAGCCTGATGAGTGACTAGGGGGACAGGTAGTGCGCCTAGAAGGGCGCTATCCTGAAAGCCAAGCAGGAAGCAGAAAGTAGCTGCGCAGTCAGAGGCACAGGCCTGTGATCCCAGCTTCCTAGGAGGCTGAGGCAGGAGGATCTGAAGCTCCAGCCAGTCTGGGCAACTAGAGACTGGAAATAAAGTAAGGGGCGGGGGAGCCCTGCCTATCGTGTGAAGCCCTGGGCTCCATCCTGCACTGGGAGCAGGTGGGGGACTGGAAACCAATAAACCCCGTGACCAAAGGAACAGGTCACATAAATGGAGGGGCCTCTGACAAGGAGAACAGGTCACTTTAGGTCACTTCTGGAGAGCAGAAGTCAGTCTCGCTCCTATCCATGTGTTCATGGTTTTACTAAGTGGTGCCCAGTTTTCCAGAAGTGCCGGGCAAGGCCAGGCTGGTACCTCGAGGTATGGAATGGAAGTGGGGGACGGGGGCTGCTAATTATTTTTTTCTTTCTATTCCTCTGAGTTGTGCCCCTGGGTGCAGCAACCTTAGAGTCTCATCGTGAATTTTTTAACAGAATTTAATTTTTAACCTGTATCTCTTCTGGTCAATGATCTCTAGCACTCACCCTGGCACTGAGGTCACACTGGTTCCTTTGGCTGGACTACTTAACCTGTCCACACACAGCAGGGCCCCATAATACCTGCAGGGCCTGGGAAAAGTCTGATTTATTTTAAAATCATAAGAAAAAAAGGTTAATCTATGGCAACCTGAACTGTATATTCATGAAATCACAAATATAACTTGATTTTTTTTAATGGTGTAAGCTGCCCATGAATAGAAAAGAGTCCCAGAAGTCCTAAAGCAGCCCTAGAAGCAACGTGGCCAGGAGCGCAGCGGGTGAGGTGGCACTCAGTGTGGCTGCAAACCCAGCGGCTTCTCCTTCCCCTTCTTCCCCTGAGCTCCCCGGTATTTCCTTCCTTTCTTTCACGTCCAGTTTCAAAGGGAGCCTCCCTGTAACCTGTCTCAGCTGAGCAGAAAGGGAAAGGGGGCCCTGAAACCTGGACGCCTGGGCGCAGCCTTGGGTGGCCCCCTTAACGTCGGAGCCTCGGTTCCCGTGTGTAAGACAATCTCAGGAGCCCTGGAAAAGTGCCCAGTCCGACACCAGCTGGACACACTCCGGAGAGAGGACTCCTGTGGGAAAAGAGCGAGTGGCCCTTCATGCACGCCCTGGGAGGCAGAGGGAGAAGCTGCAGCCCCGCCGGTCCTTCACACACCCCCTGCACGCCCAGGACCCGCCCCTCCAGCCCCTCCTCGCCAGGCCAGGGGCAGTAGGGGGAGGCTGGGAGGCGGACTAGGAGAAGTGTGGGCCGGAGGCAGTGGTTCTCTAGGCCCCCGGCTCAGGCGCCCACGGGCTGGCACACACACCTTGGAAGGAGCACACACACCTGCCCGTATGCACCCACCCAGACAGGCACTCACACCCAGAAACACTCAGGTGACACTCCCGCTCCCCCAGACACAGAAGGAAAATTTAGACATAGGTGGACACCCAGAGGGCAGCGCAGAGAAACCATGGACAGAGATCACACCAGAGACTCGGGCCCAGGGTACCAGCGGAAACGTCCTCACACAGAGAGGACTCTGATGAAGCGTCTGTGTATGAAGGACCTTGGCGCACACACAAAGGCCGGGCCACCCAGTCCCCTAAGCAGACCTGCACTGAGACACTGCAGAACCTTGAACAAATACGCTCTCACCTGTCTCTACTCCCTCCCCAGTCCCTACACTCGCCCCCCCCGTCCCCCGCCCCCGGCCGCGTGCACGCCCCCTCGCCGCGTACACGCCCCTCGCCGCAAGTAGCCGCTGGCCGCATACACGCCCCCTCGCCGCGTGCACGCCCTCTCCCCGCAAGCAGCTCCTCGCCGTGTGCTGCACGCCCTCTCCTGAATATTCGTCCCTCTCCCCGCGTGCACGCCCTCTCCGGCGTACGCGTCCCTCTCCCCGGGTGCACGCCCTCTCCCCGCAAGCAGCTCCTCGCCGTGTGCACGCCCTCTCCGGCATACGCGTCCCTCTCCCCGGGTGCACGCCCTCTCCGGCATACGCGTCCCTCTCCCCGGGTGCACGCCCTCTCCTGCATACGCGTCCCTCTCCCCGCAGGTCTGTCCCCTCCGGGGGCCGGATCGCTTCGGCCGCGTAGAGGGCGGACTCACCTGCGAAACGTGCCAGGACAATGACCCACCCGCTAGGCCCTCCAGGCCGCGGTGCGCCTGCGCGGACAAGGCCGGACTACACCTCCCAGAAGCCCGCGCGCGGCCGGGCGAACCTGAGCGGAGCGGAGGCCGCAGGGCGCTCCCCCCTCTCCCAGAGGCCTCCGCGGGTCCCGTGACGAGCGGGCGGGGCGCGGTGGGCGCAGGGACCGGGACGTGAGGGGCAGGGCTGGCGGGAGGGAGGTGGGGAAGGAGGGCGGGCCGCTGAAGAGCTCTCCCGGAGGCCGCCGGCGCGGGCCGGGCCGGCAGTCCGGGGACGTGCCCTGAGCTTTGCCCTTCACGGAGAAAGTGACCGGACCCTGGCCCACTGGGGTCTGCTGTCCCCGCCCTTTCCTCGTGTAAGCCCGACCCACTCCTCGCCTCAGCCCCATTCTCAAATAGAAAATGAAAACAGATTAGCTCTTGAATCAACTTGGTGCAGTTTTGCCTTCCTGAGATACCAGAAGAGAGCCACGTACGGTGACAACTCGGGAGGCTGAGGCCAGAGGATCTCAAATTCCAGGCCAGCCTCAGCAACTTAGGCACTGCCCCCAAATAGAAGAAAGCGCAGCTCAGTGGTGCAGCACCCCTGGATTCAAAATTCCCAGTACCAAAGATTGAAAAGGAGAGAGCAGTGCCAACTGCCTTTCCAGCTCCAGCAAGAATGTGATTGGCCAGGTCCCTCGGAACCACGCGGTAGATGCGGACGGAGGCCAGGGACACTGCATGGAGAAGGCGCCTCCAGAGCCGCATCGTGTTTCCGATGCCGAGTTCGTACTGTAGCGCGCAATGTCCCCTCCGTGTCGTTTTCACGTAGCTCTCTTTCATGTCTATATGTGCATTTACATCTATTTTCCCAACAGCTGCATAGATCCTGCTGAATGAATACACCATGAAATTTCACACTCTAAGTGATGGGCACTCAGGCGTTCTAATAGTTTACCATTGATTTTTTTGGCCATTGTATGTTTTCCTCTGCGTGTACACTTTTGTTTCTGAGAAATACGGATTCGCGTAGTATGTACGCATAACGAACAGTGGACTTCCTACTTCCCATGCACGCACCTATCCCGGAATTATCAGTCTTCTATTATTTAAAATTGGTCTGTTGGGGGAAAGCACATACATTACTTGAATTAGCTTCTCATGGTCCTAAGTTGCAGATGTTGCCATTACCAATTTGTACTGGTGCTTTGAGTCAGGGAATGACCCTTTGTTACATACATGGCAAACATTAGTTCTCTCACCTCGTAAATTTTGTACAGCCTAATGTCAGCTTCTGGGTTATGTGTAATGCTTAAGATCTGACTCAAACCAAGGGTATAGAAATATTATTCTACATCTTTCTTGTACTTAACATATTACACTCAAAACCTTAATCTTTTAGGTTGCCATTAGTGTACAAAGTACAGGTCAAGTTTTTCCAGTGAGCTAGGATATCAATACCATTTAATCAATCCATCTCTTCTACACTGCAACGAACAATCATTTTTCATATCCACAGGAAATCTGAAGGCTATATATGCTCTGCATGAGGCTGCTCATCCTGTAGTCTGTACCCTGGATCAGATGTGAAGAGGAGCTTGAGCCAGGAACAGTGGCACACACATCTGTCACCCCAGCAGCTCAGGAGATTGGCAGGAGGATCCCAAGTACAAGGGCCAGCCTCAGCAGCTCGGGGAGGCACTAAGCAACTGAGGCCCTGTCTCAAAACATTAAAAAGGGGCTGGGGATGTGGCTCAGTGGTAGAGCATCCCTGGGTTCAGTCCCAAGCACTAAATAAATACAGGAAAAAAAAAGAAAGAAGGAAGAGAGCGCTGGAAATCTCCATTTCCCTAGCAGCCAGGTGCTCTGGTTAAGAGCTTCCTTCACAGGGACCTCTATACTGTCAGAGGCAGCATCCAAGAGAAGACCCAAGAGCTTTGGGGCTTCAGAAAAAAATACCCCTACAGGGATAGGTTAACTGCTAGAGCGCACAGGACTTCACTTGGGAGTGACAAGATTCTAAAATTGTGGTGACAGTGACACAACTCTTAATACACTGAGAGCCATGCATTGTTAGTTCCAGTGATGCCTGGAGGCTTCCTCTTTACTTCTGCTGATGGTGGCACGGAGGTCTTATCCAAAATTGCATGGCATGTGAATAATTCCTCAACAGGGCTGCTACCAAGAGGAAATTCCCCCACAGCCTCTCCATCACTGTGTCCCAGTTCTCCCTTCAACACGAGGGACTCTGACACCTCACTCCACAGCCCCTGTGTCTGAGGAGCAGGCACTCACACCCAGCACTCCCTAGCACCTTCCTTAGATGGTGGCTCTCTGTGGCACCTGTGTTTGTCAAATAGTATTTAAGCTTTTGTTCTCTTCCACCAGTCTGTGAGGTAGTTTTTGTCTATCTCCGACTCCAGAACATCTCCACTACCTAAAACTGTGCCTGGCACATTAGTAAGTGCTCAGTTAACATCAACTGAATGATTGCTAATTTCTAACCCAAACCACATTCCTCTCTATAACCACAAATCTTGGCGGATTTGTTGGACTCATCCCCAGCCCTTTTTAGTTTTTGAGACAGGGTCTTGCTAAGTTTCTTGGGGTCTCACTAAGTTGCTGAGGTTGGCCTAAAACTTGCAATCCGCCTTCCTCAGCATCCTAATCCGCTGGGATTAAAGGCATACACCTTGGTATTATTATAGTATTTCAATTTCTACAGCCATTAATATACTTCAGAACTTGTCTGTGCTACTGTGTGTGTGTTTTCTTTCATGACTACTAACCTATCGAAGCTTCCTTCTCAGTTTTGCTAACACTACCCACTGGCTAGTCCAGTGTACTTCCAGAAGCTTCTGTTCTAACTGGCTTATTCTAAGTCGCAGGTGAGGAAGAAACACCTGGGCTGCTGCTTGCACTTACATGCTTACAGAAGAGGGGAGCCACATGTTACCTTATGCATGGGAACCTTTCATTCTGAGAGTACTCATGACTCAGGGAGAGTGGAGGTTCCATTCTGCTCTAAAGCTGCAGGTTTCTTACCTTGACCTATGGTTCTCTTTTTTGAAAATTTTTGTAAGAAAACTTTTACCTAAATGACTAGCATTTATGTAGTGCCAATTGTATGTCAGGACTGTGTGCAAACCCTTATAAAGATGACCTCCTGTTTTTTAAAGTGTTTTAAGTGGAAAAGAAACAGGAACATGTATTTTTATTTTAAAAGATTGAGCTGGAATTGTGTCATATTGTAGAAGTCCAAATGAAATTGGGTAGCGGACTGGAAACGGCAGTCTAGAGGCACGTGGAGGAGGCTCCCGAGGACCTGGTGGCCGGGCGCAGGGAGCAGGGAAGGGTTGGGGAGGCGGCTGCAGAACGCGCGCTGACAGTGGGCAGGATGCGCACTCTGCCTGAAGGCTTCCCACAGGCTGCGCACCGTAGGGCCTTTCCCAGTGTGGGTCCTCTGACACCGTGTTAGAGGGGCCACCTGGCTGAAGGTCTTGCTGCGGTCCTTACACTCATGCGGACTCTCTTGCATGGACTCTCTGATGCAGAGCCAGGGACTTAGGATGGCTAAAGGCTTTCCCACAAACGCCACACTCGAAAGGCTGCTGGCCGGTGTGAAGGCATCCATGACAGACCAGGGATGCCCTCTGTCCGAAGGTCTTCCCACACTCAAGACACTCGTGGGGCCTTCTGCCAGTGTGCACCCGCTGGTGCTGCACGAGGTGTGCCATCTGGCTGAAGGCCTTGCCGCAGGCCTGGCACGCGTATGGCCTCTCCCCGGTGTGCACCTTCCGATGCTGCGCCAGGTGTGAGTTCTGGCTGAAGGCCTTGCTGCAGTCCTGGCACGCGAACGGCTTCTTGCCCGTGTGCACCCTCCGGTGGTGGGCAAGGTGGGTGCTCTGGCGGAAGGCCTTCCCGCAGTCCTGGCACGCGTAGGGCTTCTCGCCCGTGTGGATCCGCTGGTGCAGCGTGAGCAAGCCGTGGCTGAAGGCCTTTCCGCAGGCGGCGCATGGGTAAGGCTTCTCCCCCGTGTGGACCCGCTGGTGCACGGTCAGGGACGAGCTGTGGCTGAAGGCCCTCCCACACTGGCCGCACCTGTAGGGCCTCTCCCCGGTGTGGACCCTCTCATGCTGGAGGAGCCCTGCGTGGTCCGTGAAGGCCTTCCCGCAGTCCGCGCAGTGGAAGGGCTTCTCCCCATTGTGGTAGTACCGCTGGTGCCGCACCAGGGAGGCCTTCTGCCTGAAGGTCTTCTCGCAGTCCGTGCACCCGAAGGGCCTCTTTCCAGAGTGGACCCTGCGGTGGTGGGCCAGTGAGGAGCGGTCGCCGAAGGCCTTGGCGCACTGCGGGCAGCGGAACGTCCTCTCCCCGGTGTGGACCCGTCGGTGCTGCGCGAGGTGGGCGTTCTGGCTGAAGGCCTTCCCACACTCGGCACACTCATAGGGTCTCTCTCCAGTGTGAATTCTCTGATGAAGAGTAAGGGTCGAAACTTTGCTAAACATTTTCTCACAGTCGTTACATTTCAAAAGTTTCTTTTCTCCATAGACTTGCTTGGGTTTTTGGGGAACTGAATGTGTTTTCTTATCTGTATCAAAATCACACCTTCTCTGCCCCATGGGAACAATCTGTGTTATATAAGACTCTGTATTCTGATGACAACGGGTTCTGGATTTGGTAGAACGGTCTCTTTTCTCAACATGGGGATCTACATGAGTGACTGTCTCCTGACCTGCCAGCTCCCTGTCCAGCAAGGGTCCACACTTCCAGTCTTCCCCAGAATGTGCACAACACTCAGGGTCACGGCTTGTCAGTCTTTCCATCACTGCAGCCTGGGATAATTTTTCCTCCTCCATGTCCCAATTTGGAGATGATTCCTTGGTCACCCCCACACACTCCAGGTCTGAAAGGTAGTAAGAAAACAAATGTGTCCTTTATTGAGTGCTAGAAGAATGGAAACCTTCAAAATGAAAGCATGCGAATCAACCATGATGCCCACAGGAAGCACCTGCGTCTGCTGTTCGTGAAGCCAGCTGAGATGACACAGCCACACCAGCACTCCGGGACAGACCCTGTGTGGCCGGGGTACTTACTGCAGCACCTTCTAGTCAAGATTTCACACCAACACTCACAATCAGAATTTGTCTGTGGTTTCCTTTTTCTGGTGCTTTTGGTAGATTTCAGCATCAAACATTATGCTGTGTTCATCAATCATTTTTCAAGCTCTTCTTTTTATTTTGTAAACTAATGTTTCAGATGATGGTTATATTTTCTCTAAGGGTCTCTTAGATAGACTCACAAAACTGTTTCAGGCTGCGACCTCTTTTCTTGGGAGAGGCATCCACAGACGATTTCCTGCATTTTGCTGGCAGAAATGGTCTGTTCAGATGCTCTCTCTCATGGTGTCAGCTGTACCACTTTAGATTCTCCTTCATCCAGGTTTTCACATTAATTAGAGGGTTGAGGAAAGCAGATGCATATGATTGTTTTTTCCCTTATATATTTGTGGGTTTTTATGTTTTCAATCATTTGTCCTGACGATTTTTATATTTTACTGGTTTTCTAAAGAGGCACATATTTGATTTATTTGCATCAGATCTGTTTTATAATCATTTATTCCCACTTTTATCTTTAGAAGCAGAAGTCACTATATGTGAGTTATTTTGGTTTTCATTAAATTCACTTTGTTCTTGTTCTACTACCTTGATCTTATTTAATTACTTGTCAATTAATGTGCATAGTTATGGCCACATGTGACTTACTAATAATCCTCTTCTTGAAACTCTGAGAACTGAAAGGAGGAAGAGGTCACACAACAGGCCACAGAATAAACTTTGACCCTCTCAGATGAGTCTCATTCCCCTCCAATAGTTCTTTTGTTTTTGTTCCAGGGATTGAACCCTGGGGCGCTTAACCACTGAGCCACATCCCCAGCCCTTTATGATTTTTATTTTGAGACAGGGTCTCACTAAATTACTTAGGGCCTTGCTAAGTTGCTGAGGGTAGTTTTGAATTGCAATCCTCCTGCCTCAGCCTCCCAAGTTGCTGGGGTTATGGGCAAACACCACTTCATTCATTCATATATATATATATAGTTGTTGATATACCTTTATTTGCTTTATTTATACGCAGTGCTGAGAACTGAACCCAGTGCCTCACACATGCCAGGCAAGTGTACTACCGCTGAGCCCCATGTCTTTGTGTCTTTTATCTAAGTTTCTAAACCAGAAAAACCGCTCTAACACAAAGTGAGGAAATAAAAAGTTTTCTGAAGAAAACAGCCCCAAATGCCAGTCAGTACAAGGGGGAAAGGATGGGACACAGGGGAAGAGTTAACACTCGTGAACTAATTTCTCCATCTTCCTTAGGAGTAACAAGGGAAATATTCTGAATTTCAGGTGGATAAAGTTTAAAATACAGATAAAAAATATATAGACAAAGAGGTAACAACTTATAGAACTAAAAATATTTCCAATCAAGAGGTAGTGTGGGATGAAGCCAAATAAGAAAAAAAAAAAACCAAACAAACATAATAAACAACATAAGAATAATAAAAAAAACATCAAAGAGAAAAATAATTACAGGCAGAAGAAAGACTATAGCTATTATACATGTTAACATCATAAATCATCTTTTAAAGAAAAGAAAATATTTTAAAAATTAAAAAAAAAAACCATGAATTTGTCAAAGAATTCAGAAATGTTTAAGGGCAGGGGTGAGTATAACAACATGAGCACGACTAGGAAATCATCAATAAACGTAAGTCCAGAAAGAGACCCTGGTGCATACAGAGCATCAGTGGGGAAGAGAAGAGCTCTTAAAACATGGGATCAGAGGCTGGGGATGTGGCTCAGTTGGTAGGGTGCCTGCCTCGAATGCACAAGGCCCTGGGTTCAATTCCCAACACACACACACACACACACACACACACACACACAAGTGGCACTAGAAGTGTCAACTTGAGAGGGAATGAGGGGATTTTCCAACACACACTGGCGAAGACAGACTCAGCCTCTCACCACCCAGCACTCACCTGGGCACAGGCCCCTGACTACTTCTCCTGGCATCGTCCAGGGCTCCTTCTCCTGCTCCAGTAAGTGGACTACATCTGGTTTAGAAATGCAGAGACCTGCATATGAGACACGAAATCTGCTAAGCTGTGGAGAGTCGAGAGTACGACCCTGGACCAATGGCCCTGAAGAAGAGGGACACTGAGGGAAAGGCGACAGAGGCAGGCCCGGCTGCTGGGCAGGGAGTGGGAGAGCACGGTACTCACCCACGGAGACCAGGCTCCGGTAGGTCTCCAGCATCACCTTCCTGTACAGCCTCCTCTGAGCAGGGCTCAGCCACTCCCACTCCTCCTGGGAGAAGTCTATGGCCACGTCTGAGAAAGTCACTAAGCTCTAAAATGACACAAACATGGTCCTGCTCAGTCAGTGCTCACCACACCATGTGTTCTCTGGGAAACGGGCGTCCTGTTCCCACGGGGGGTAAGTCACTGTGCCCAGATTCTAAATGACCCCGTCAGGAAGTTACTGGATGATTTTTCCGCCTACTCATATTGTACCTGCTGGGGAAGGACGAGCTGTTCTCCATTCTTCACTTATAACTCTATGGCAGTAAGAGTCCACTCTCCCATAACAGCGTTGATCACACTCACAACAGGAGACAACCAAGTGCTAAAGAATGTCACTCACATTAGGAGCAGGTTGAATCTCCACAGGGAGAAACTAAAGAGCTCTGGGACTGTGAGGGAGTTCCAAGAAAGGGGACTGACTGCCGAACATGGTTTCCATCTCCACAATGTTTCTAAGAAATCTTAGTGATCTTGAGATGTTAAGAGGTGTGCCTAAACAATGAAAGGAAAAACCGCCTAGCAAGATTCTTGAGATAAGAATATACTTGCATTAGGAGAGAGGAACATATCTGGGAAGCTGTCTTTCTATACTCTGCTGAAAGGCATCGGGAGACCAGGTGGCTAAGCCACGCTGGACAGCCTGTTTGGTCACAGACTGCACTGGCCACCACAGGCATCCACCACGTGGTTGCCCAAGGTTTGCCTTTTCTTCTATGATTTTGCTTGTATCAACATATAAGTAAGAGTTTTAAATAAAAACCACTTTTGAGTGCAACCAGAATTCAGACTCCAAAGAATTCAGACTCTGGCACTGACTAGCTGGGTGATCTTGGCCAAGTACATTAACTCCCCTGAGCCTCCATTTTCCCATCTGAAAAAAATGACAATTAATTTAGTATTTACCTCATGGCGGCCTTGTGAAATTAAAAGGAGGAACAGGTATCAAGTGCCTGGCACAAGATAATCATTCAAACATTGTTACCTATGATCATGGTGAAAAGAGGAGGGAGGGGGAAAGGAGGCCAAGAAGAATAGGCACAGTTTCTGGCTTGACCCTCAGTAAATAGTTCTGAGACTCTGGGACTTTATCCAGCTGCATGAAGCAACAGTCAAGACAGCCCTGAGTCCAAACCACCCAGGTCCAGGATGGAGAGACAGCAAGACAGCCCTGAGTCCAAACCACCCAGGTCCAGGATGGAGAGACAGCAAGACAGCACCAAGTCCAGGCCACCCAGGTCCAGGATGGAGCGACACAAGACAGCCCTGAGTCCAGACCACCCAGGTCCAGGATGGAGCGACACAAGACAGCCCTGAGTCCAGACCACCCAGGTCCAGGATGGAGCGACACAAGACAGCCCCAAGTCCAGGCCACCCAGGTCCAGGATGGAGAGACAGCAAGATAGCCCCAAGGCCAGGCCACCCAGGTCCAGGATGGAGAGACAGCAAGACAGCCCCAAGTCCAGGCCACCCAGGTCCAGGATGGAGGGACAGCAAGATAGCCCCAAGGCCAGGCCACCCAGGTCCAGGATGGAGGGACAGCAAGATAGCCCCAAGGCCAGGCCACCCAGGTCTAGGATGGAGCGACACAAGACAGCCCTGAGTCCAGACCACCCAGGTCCAGGATGGAGCGACACAAGACAGCCCCGAGTCCAGGCCACCCAGGTCCAGGATGGAGCATCACAAGACAGCCCCAAGTCCAGGCCACCCAGGTCCAGGATGGAGCGACACAAGACGGCCCCAAGTCCAGGCCACCCAGGTCCAGGATGGAGCGACACAAGTCGGCCCCAAGTCCAGGCCACCCAGGTCCAGGATGGAGCGACACAAGACGGCCCCAAGTCCAGGCCACCCAGGTCCAGGATGGAGCGACACAAGACGGCCCCAAGTCCAGGCCACCCAGGTCCAGGATGGAGCAACACAAGACAGCCCCAAGTCCAGGCCACCCAGGTCCAGGATGGAATGACACAAGACAGCCCCGAGGCCAGGCCACCCAGGTCCAGGATGGAGCGACACAAGACAGCCCCAAGGCCAGGCCACCCAGGTCCAGGATGGAGCGACACAAGACAGCCCCAAGTCCTGTGGAGGAAGCCTCGCCTATTAGTTGTGTTTCTGACCACTGAAGCACCTCACAGGGCTCAGGAGAACAGATGACGGGTTTCCGCTTAGACTCCTTCCACTGCACATCCTCACTCCTCAGGTTCCAAAGTCCCTCTGGTAGAGGATCTGTCTGAACAGTTCTTTTAGAATTCTAATAATAGATTCTCTTAGATTTCCTTCATATGAGAAAGTATTCCACGCTTAGTCCTGGGGGCTACTCTCGGGACCTGAGATTCTGGGTTGACAGTCTTCTGAGAACCTGTGCCGGGGTCCAGCCCCAGCGGGGTCCAGATATAGTGGCTATTAAAAATTTCCTTAGAACTGTTCTTCTGCTTCGTCGGATGACTAAAGAAAGACTAAGTACAAAGAAAGGGCTTACACTTGGTCATTTCTTGAATGGAAAACATAAACACCAAGGAGGAAGAAGAGGAAGAACCTCTGAGAGTCCACTGGACCCTTTGAGTCTATCCCTGAAGTCTCAGCATTCACCAGAAATGCAAGAAATGGGAAACAGGCCCCAAGGTGGAACTGTTTTTGTTTTGTTTTTTGAGACAGGGCCTCACTAAGTTGCTCAAGCTGCTCTTGAACTTGCATTCCTCCTGCCTCAGCCTCCTAGTTGCTGGGATTATAGGTATGCACCACCATGCCTGCCTGGAACTCTTAAATAGACAAGTTTCAGAAAAAAACAAACTGAACAAAATCAGGAAAAGTGAGACTTTAGTGGGGAGAAAGGGATCACTAACTCACCGGGCACATGGCTTTAACAAGTTCAGTTCTTATCACCTCCACTTCTTGCTGGCTCTTTATTTGGAAAAGCGCCTTGCCTCAAGCAGAGCTGAAAAAGGAGAGAGTTGTGAGAGACCAGGCAGCACTAGGAATCACAGCTTAAAAACCCTCCCTGACCTTCAGCGGCATTTGCTTTTGCCCCCATCCCCACTCCATCTCCACAGACCAGATACCCACAGGGGAATTTGTAGCCTACAACTAGGGTTCCCCTCTGCTCTGGGTTTTCAGGTTGAACACAGCCAGTCCCTCTTCATGCCTCTCTCTCTCAGCCACCTATTCATTAACAGAGATTTATGAGGTATGCTACATATATTAATTATCTCTTTTAATCTCCACAATCATCAAAGTAGAGGATATTGTCACCATTTTACAAAGCAAGTCTCTGGGCAAGTGAGAGCTTTTATGTAGTTACACAGCTCATAATAGTAAGAATCAGTCAACAACCTAAGTCTTCCTGACTCTACTATACAAATTAATTGCTTGACACCAGAAAATATGCCCTCTTGCAAGAAACCAGGATTTGTCCAGATTCTACATGATGAATTCGTTGGAGAATGCCACTGTTCCCAGAGAGAGGCCTTACCTTTGATGTGACAAAACATCCTTGAGTGCAGAAAACTGTTCCAACAAAACTGTCATGAGACCTAAGTTCTCGTTTTTTGCTTTTGAGGCAAACTGCAGCTTTGATGAAGTTCCTCGATAACCTTAGCCATTCTTTTAATCAGGAAGAGGACAGTATCTAAATGAATTCTGGCTTCTTTCCCCAAAATTCCATTGCCTTCTAAAAGGATACTATAATGATGATAATAAGAATGAACTCTTACTTAGAACCATAAAGTTTAATAAATCTCCAAACTCACTTAGTGGAAGTTTGAAGATCTGAACTCTTAAAAATTATTTCCAGTCTCAGGTGTTTCTGCAATTGTCAAAAGTGGCTGGGAATACCCACTGCAGACAATTACTGAGGGACAGTACAGAAGGGGCTCTGGAGGGCTGGGGGTGGAGCTCAGTGGAGGAGCCTGTGCTAGCATATGCAAGGCCCTGGGTTCAAACCCCAGCACCGGGAGGAAAGAAAAAAAAATCCTAGAAGGGGCTCTGGAGTCAGCCTGTCCTGGATCTGAATCCTGGTTCTTCAACTTATTAGTGATCACTTATCTTCTCATCCTCATCTGTAAGGACAGGTGGTCCCCACTTTATAAAGTCGTGCCTTTGCTGTTAACACTCCCAGAGGTCTTCAACAAGGTCTGGCACAGTGGCACTCATCAAAGGTTAGCCATTCTAACCCCACGGTGGAGAGCAAGCAAAGAACAAGGGCTAGGTGGCTAGGAGCAGCAATTTGTCCCCCTCTCTTTAACGACCTGGAGACAGTGACAGAGGAAGTCTGAAGGATGGGAATGGTCTCTGGCACTGACTCGCAGGTGACTACGCCATGGACGAGACGGAATCGCTCCGCATTTCGAGGTGAAGTGCGAACCCTGGGTCCGTCTGCAGACCAATTCCCTGGTGGACGGGACAAGGACCCCAGAAGGAAAATCCTAAACGCTGACAGGGTCGCGCTAGAGCAGCCGAGGACCCGGAGGACGCCGGTAACGGGGAGCATTCTCGTGTTGGCGCCCACGACCTGAACTGGGGGGCACACCTGGTGAGGCGACGCTGCGAGTCACGGACCCCTTGGGAACTCGCTCCACGCTCTGGACCAAGGTGAGCCACCAACCCCGCGGACTCCGGCATCCACCAGCCCTGGAGGCCAGGGACAGCCTCCTCCAGTACTCGGACCCCAAAGGACAGCACCCAGGCCTCCATTTCCACTCTTTGGGGCGCACCCAACCCACCGTCTCTCAGCTCCGGCGAGTTCCCAGGCTCCGCGGCGTGGGGACGCGTCCTGCGCCGCCCCTCCGTCAGGCGGGCGAGCCCGAAAAGCCGGAAAGGCCGCGGCCGCCACCCCTCGCGACGCCTTCCAGGGCCCCAGGCTCCGGCCCACAGGGACGACGCAGGGCACCCGGGGCGACCCCTCCCGGAGCCCCGCCGACAGCTCCCACCTCCCGTTCGACCCCTCCCCATGGCCCGGACCGGCCACCGCGCCAGACTCGCTCAGCCCCCGGACCCGAGACTTCCAGTCGCGGCCGGAAGTGCGTGTGTCCTGCCGCTTGGTGCCCTGGGAAGTGTGGTCTCGGAGGCGGCGGCCGGAAGTGGGGAAGCCGGGCGCCTGTGTGCTCCGCTCCGGGTGGGCCGGATGGAGGGGCTGCGCTTCTCGGGCCGGGGCCAGGACACAGGCACTCGCGGGACACGCGAGGCCCCGGGCGGCGGGCTCTCCTCCCGACGGGGCGGGGAGCTGGACTCCTGGGCTGCGCGCCTGACTTCCGGGCGCCCGCTAGCACTGAGATTTCCTGGTGGGCGTTTGATTTCCTGCCCACCAGCCCTGTGCTCGGACGCGGTCCGCGGGCGGAGGACGACCCGGCACTGCCCGGCCTCCCAGCGAGCGCCCCCGAGGGACGGGTGTTGAGCGCCCTGCGGCGGAGGCCTGGGAGCCGCACCGCCGGCCGAGACCCCTGCAGGCGTCCCCCGCCTCTGCCTGGCCACGGCTCGGCCGAGCTGGCCAAGAGGTCGACCCGAGGACACCGCCCTCAGCCTGACCTGAGGCCGCGCGAGGGTAGCTCCGGCCCGCAGGACGCGCCGGGCTGCGCGCCCTGGGTTCCCAACCATCGCTGCCGCCCGATGGCCACACCGGTCACACCGCTGGGCAGCCCTCCCCCTGAGAGTGGGCTGCACTGGGCATTCCTTTCCATCCAGTCAGGCAGATGCAGAGTACAGAAAGACCCCAGCTTACATCGGGGCCCCTCCTCCTGCCCATCTCTCCTGCCCATCTCTTGCAAGGACACCATTTACCATGTTAGGAGCGGCCCTGTAAAGGGTCGCACATGGAAAGGAACCGTCCAACCCAAAGCCAGAGGGAACTGAGGCCCGCCAACAGTTAGGGAGTTTGGATTCTCCTCTAATGAAGCCTTCAGATAACTGCGTCCCTGGCCGACAGCATAACTTCGGCTTTGGAAAAGACCCTGGACTAGAGGTTCTCAGCTCAGCTCTGCCTGGATTCCCTAGGGGGAGAATTGGGATGGTCAACAGCTGTCTCTCTGAGCCACTCAGGGGTCATCTCTTTTAGGAACAGTAGATAACACCATCACAGCTCTTCTTCTATGACTTGGTGAATTAAAATAGAAAGTCAGTTGTCAAACACCATATTGATTAGAATCACAGTAACTGCTATTACAATTGAAGCCCAAATATCAATACCTTACCACAATATAAGTTTTTTTCTCATAATAATCCATTGCTGGTGGTCTTAGGTGAGCAACTGCTCTCCTCCAAATTTTGGTTTAGAGACACGGAGGTCTCCCATGTTTCAGCTTTGTCATTGTATAAGATAGACTGTTCTCCCAGTGGGACAGAACATCCTGTTTTCAGTAACCAGGTTCCAACTAACATGTCACTTTTATTCCCAGGAAAGAAAGTTTATAGCCACAACTAGAAGCAAGTGTGGGCAGGGAACAGGATATGCCAGGCAGTCACAACCCGGAGCCAACTCCGGACAACAGAAAAGGAAGCATAGACTTGTGATCCTCTAGTCACATCATAGATACCCTTAGCCAAACCCACCTGTGACCTGGGGACCTCCATGCATCTGATGTAAAGTACCCTCCAGTAAGGACTCCTCCACAAACCCTCCCCAAGTGCCAAGCCCGCCCCCGCCAGTAACTCCTGAGCACAGGTGAGACCAAGTGTCCTGCGGTGAAGTAGCCGGTGTTCTGCTGGGTTGGAACCCAGTGCCTCACACATGCTCAATGCAGGGCAAATACCAGAAATCAGAACCGTTTGGAGTTCAAGATTGATCATGACCACTCCACCATCTTCTTGCAGTTACCTGCCTCCCTGTAATCCAGCTGCTGACACAAAAGCAGCGTCTCACAGGAAGGGAAGGCTCCATGTCCGGAGGAGACCGGGCCTCACATGCTGGTGCTCCTCAGCCCCAGGATGAACGGGGAGGCTGCTGGCCTCGCTGCAACTGACATTCAGGACTGACATGGCCCCTCCAGCCTGGTAAAGCCTTCAAGTCCCTCAGGGCCTTAATATTTTGCAGAGTAATTTATAACTTTAAATACACTTTGAGAAATGATCCTACATTTCTGATGGTATGACTGTAAAGGATAGTGAGTAAGGATAGTAAATATATCTGAATATTAATTTTTTTCTGTATTCCACATTACAGGTCATATTGAATTCTGGTTTTGGGTACCATCCCAGCAATATTGTTGAGGAACAATTAAGTTTTCAGTCAAAACGGGAAAAGATAAGAATTAACTAGTAGGTTTCTTAAGGATGGGGAGGGTCAAAGTTTTCTAAGATCCTGGAGTCATTTTTGTTAATACCTTTTAGTTGTAGATGGACATAATACCTTTATTTACCTATCTTTGTGTGGTGCTGAGGATGGAACCCAGGACCCCACACATGCTAGGTGAGCACTCTGCCACTGAGCTACACCTCAACCCCTTAAGTCCTTCTTGATAGCCTTATTGCATGACATAATGGAGATGGCACTGGGAATCCATCATCATAGCTCAGCAGCCAAAGGCACCTGCTGACGGCTCTGGTTTTCAGAGGGAAGCCATGGTTGGAAACAGAGACGTTTCCCAGCATAGACATAAAGGTCTGGCTTCAGTTTCTTATGGTCAGAATTTCAATCAGCCTTGAGCTGTGACTTTTAATTATATGATTTCATTATAAAACAAGTTATCACAACGATTTTGGAAGTAGCATCCCTCACATCACTTTCAGTTTTGGGTAGGTGCCTTTCAGTCCCTAATGCACAATGAACTTATGATCCTGCTATGTAAGAAATATCCTTTCCCACTCACGAATGGTAGCATATGCATGACTCCCGGGGACTAAGGAGACAGAGACTGAAGGATTGCAAGTTCAAGACCAGCTGGGAAACTTAGTGAGAGCCTCAGTGACTTAGCAAGACCCTGTCTCAAAACACAAAGGCCTGGGGATGCAGCTGGGCACAATGGCATGCACCTGTATTCCTAGCTACTCAGGGCTGAGACAGGAGGATCACAAGTTCAGGACCAATTTCTGTCTCTTGATCTACACTCTGCTTCTTTATAGCCTGATAATCATTTTCTAGTATAGCTTCTGTATTAGCTGTCTTGCTTTGAGAACAATAGAACCTGAATTTAATGTAAAGTTAGAAATTAAATATTAGAAGAATACAAATGGCTTAAAGATTTAAAGAAGTAAAAACCAGGGTGTGAGAAGGCAGGGCCCCAGTGACAAATGCAGGGACCTTCAGGTGCTGCCAACGGGTGCCTGAGTCCAAGCCCTTGAAGCCCAGGAGTGACACCTACGCAGTAAGAGCTGGCACAGTGGGCGTCCGAGCCCGTGGCTGTGACTCCTGGCTGATGGCAGGCACTCCTGTGGACCGGCAGTTCATGAGGAGTCATGCTGGCCCGCTCCGTCCCTTCTCCAGTGAAACAATGAGACGTCTGGTTGGCTTGGCCGCAGGTGTGTGTGACTGCCGCTCACCAGAACAGGAACACTGAAGAGGAGGAGGGCTCGGAAAAGCCTGGCGCGGAGGCCGAGGACCCAAGTTCCAGGCCAGCCTCAACAACTTAGGGAGACCTTGTCTCAAAACAAAAGGGCTAGAAACATCATAGTTCAGTGCGAAAGCTTCCATGGATGAAATTTCCAGTACCAAAAAGGAAAAAAGCTAGGAAAAAATGTGTTGAAGAAAAAACAGACCAGCATGTAACTGAACGTGGGTATGTGCACACATACACGCTCACATGTATCTATGTGCTCGATATCCCTGTAGGCTCCGACTATAAGATCAGTACATACGTGAGGTTCTGCACTGGGGACAGGTCTTTACAGAAGTGTACGTGGAGCTTAAACCCTTCCTACCAACTGTAAACTTCAGTATTACATTAAATATCAACTTAATCAACATGCCCCGCCAGGACACAGAAATCCTATTGTCCTGATTTCTAAGATTCTGCAATAAACATTACATGTATTCCAATGAGACCAAGTTCCTAGACCTGGCATGACTCTCAAAAGAAGCACACACTTACAATGTGGATAGGTCATGCCACGTTGCCGTCTAAAAGGCAGGATACAGATTTACACTGCTAGTGACAAACAGGACCTGTTTTCACACACGGACACCAGGATGGGATGTCATTCAAACTTTAGATTTTAATCCAAGAGTCAAGAAAAATTATTTTCATTAGTTCTTGTCTGTTCAATGAGGTAAGAGCATCACAAAGTTTCTTAATTCACTTGAATGTAGCAGCTGTGACATACATTCTGGTATGTGCCATAAAGATCCCCTATGACTTTTCATATTTAATGGTATTTTTCCTAAGTGGCATATTTTTAAATGAATTGTGTACATTTTCTGCCTTTTGTTTTTTACATGTTTCTGGTGACTTTCACCATGATGGAGTTCTAAATCATTGCACAAGTCAACTATTCTTTTCCTTTAAAGCTTCTAGGATGACCTGTGAAGATATCTTCTTCCTGTCTTCCAGGACTGTTCTACATAGTGAAGGCGTTCTCTTCCTGTGTCTTCCAGGACTGTGTGTCCTACTTGGTGAAGGTCCTCTTCCTGTGTCTTCCAGGACTGTGTGTCCTACATGGTGAAGGCGTTCTCTTCCTGTGTCTTCCAGGACTGTGTGTCCTACTTGGTGAAGGTCCTCTTCCTGTGTCTTCCAGGACTGTTCTACATAGTGAAGGGTCCTCTTCCTGTGTCTTCCAGGACTGTGTGTCCTACTTGGTGAAGGTCCTCTTCCTGTGTCTTCCAGGACTGTTCTACATAGTGAAGGGTCCTCTTCCTGTGTCTTCCAGGACTGTGTGTCCTACATGGTGAAGGGTCCTCTTCCTGTGTCTTCCAGGACTGCGTGTCCTACATGGTGAAGGGTCCTCTTCCTGTGTGCCTTCTAGATCTATATGCCCTACTTGGTGAAGGTGTGCATTTCTTTCTGGTTCCTCCTTCATATGATTTCATATGAGAGATGTGAAATGCCTCACATTTATCTTAAGGAGTATGCCTTCTTGGGGAAGGCATCTTCTGTGTCCCTGTGACAGAGATCTTACAGAGATCTAACTATAACTCTTTCACATTTATCTTAAAGACTGTATGTCCTATATACTGAAAGTACCCTTTCATGTATGCTTCTGACACAGCGTTTTATGGCAGCATCACCTACCAAATCTCATATGTAAAGACAACTATTTCAGCCAATATCAACATACCAGTATCACATACTAAATTTCATTCACAAAGGAAACTCTTTCAAGTATATCTTGGTTTTTCTTGCCTAGTTGTACTTCCTTGTGTTTTTTCCGGACAACCATCAACAATCATTATAGTAAACATATCTACTGGAATTCCATTTGGGATATATAATTTACAATCATTTAAATAGAATCGAATATTTCATCTATTTTTCCTTTTTATTGACATGTTCTACTTTTCATTATCATTTAGTAATTCATCTCTTCATAAATTGTTTTATAGTCAGTCTTTAAATTTCTGATGTAAGAGTTATATTACCTTAGAAAATTTGATAGTTTTGTAAATTTTCCTCCACTCCAGAGCAGTGGGCAGTAAACGTTCTATAAAAGAATGGTAATGTGGTGGGCGTGGTGCTGCATGTCTGTGATCCCAGCAACTTGGGAGGCTATGACAGAAGGATCACAGGTTTGAGGCCAGCCTGGGCAACTTATCAAGGCCCTGTCTCAAAAAGACTGGGGAGGCAGCTCATTGCTAAAGTGCCCTGGGTTCAATCCTCCCAACCACAACAACAACAACAAACAAAAAAACCCCAGTAACTATCATCAGTGTTGCAGCTACTCAACGTCTGCCTCTGTTGTAAAAGCAGCCAGAGAAAGCAGGTGAACAAATGAGTGTGGTCACTGTTCAGTAGGACTATTTACACAGGCTGCAGACAGGATTTTGCCCATGAGCCAAAGATTCCTCGGCAATCTCTACAGCAGGGATCACTAAATTTTTCTGCAAAGGTTCATGCAGCAGATTTCTTAGGGTCTGCAAACCAGATGGTCTTTGTTTGGGCTACTCAACTATGCTGTTGTAACAACGTGTGAATGAACAAGGGTGGTTATGTGCAAACACGACTTTATTTACAGACACTGAAATTTAACATAATGATCATGTTGAAAACATTTTCATTTTTGAACCACTTATGAATATGTTTTAAAATTTTAGATCATGGGCAATATAAAAATCACCAGCGAGACCTTGGGCACAAGTCATGGATTGCTGACTCTTGCTACTAGATTGGTTTATCCAGAGTTAATGGTACCTTAAATGTTTAACAGAGTTAATTCACAAACCAAGTGACTTTAAATAGATGAAATCCTGCCGACTTTCTTATACTTGAGTACTGCATTAATAGTTTTAACTCTGCATATCAATCCTGCATTATCTATTTAATTCATTTATTCCAAATGGCCTATTAATTCATGTTCTCTACACTATCAAAGACTGTTGTCAAACATAAACTTGGATTTTGTCACCAAAAAGCTCAGATCACCTTACATTTGTGTAGATCAAAGGGAATGTCACAATACTTCTCAGCATCATGGAATCAAATTTTAAAGGAACACAGGCAAATTTCATTAGCTACCTGCAGAGCTCCACTCCTGACCCACAATCGGCTTCTCCCTTCATCCCACTGCATCATTTTTACGAGATGACTACCATAACTTTTTCCTCTTCTTTTTTCCCTCCCTCTGGTGCTAGGGATCAAACCCAAGGCCTCACGCCTGCTAGGGAAGGACTCGACCACTGAGCTACATCCCCAGCCCCTACAGTCACATTTCAATGTCCAGGGCCACCCTCAACAACTTAGTGCAATCCTACCCAAACACTAAGAAGGGTTGTAGATGCGCTCAGTGGTAAAGCACCCTGGGTTCAATCTTCTTTACCACAAGAAAAGAAAAGGAGCAAGTTTACTGAATGCTTGGTATGGACCAGCACTGTGCGGCACATCTTATGCATTAATCATTGAGAGGATCACAAACAAGTTTATACAAATGAATTCATTACATTTTCACTTAAAAAAACCAGTCTGACTGTGAAGAATGAACTTACAAGGGACAAAAACAAAGGGCAGACAGATGAGTTTTTAAGTGAAGTGATGCAGCTGAAATGGTATCCTGAGACTACGGCGATGGCAGTGAGGACGGACTCCAGAGGAATCTGGGGAAGAGGTCCACAGAACTGGACGTGGAGGAGAGGGCAGGGCGCGTGGAGGACTCTGCAGAGTGGCCCCGTGGAGGGTGGGCACAGTGTGCCGTGGGCCTGAAGCCTCTCCTGCCCTTCCTGCAGCCGTAGGGCCTCTCTCCAGAGTGAACTCTCTTGTGCTGGTTCAAGTGCCCGATTTGGATGAAGGTTTTCCTGCACTCCTTGCACTCGTAGGGTTTCTTCCCAGAGTGAATCCTCTGATGGACGCTGAGGGACTGCCGGTGGCTGAAAGCCTTGCCGCACGCACTGCACTCGTAAGGCTTCTCCCCGGTGTGACTTCTGCGGTGACAGATGAGGGAGGACTTGGTCTTGAAGGCCTTGCCACACTCCAGGCACTCGTAAGGCCTCTGGCCAGTGTGGAGCCTCTGGTGCTGGGTGCAGGAGGAGTTGTCCCCAAAGGCCTTCCCGCACTCCACACACTTGTAGGGCTTCTCCCCCGTGTGCACGCGCTGGTGCTGCGCCAGGTGGGTGGTCTGGCTGAAGGCCTTGCCGCACTCCTTGCACTCGTAGGGCCGCTCCCCGGTGTGGGTCTTCTGGTGCTGCGCCAGGTGGGCCTTCTGGGTGAAGGCCTTGCCGCACACCTGGCACTCGTAGGGCTTCTCCCCCGTGTGGATCCTCTGGTGAGTGGCGAGCTGGGAGCTGATGCTGAAGGACTTCCCGCACTCGCCACATTCGAAGGGCTTCTCTCCAGTGTGGATCCGCAGGTGACTGGCCAGGTGGATGTTCTGCCTAAAGGCTTTCCCACATTCCTTGCACTTGAAAGGTTTCTCCCCAGAATGCACTCTCTGATGCTGCGTGAGGGACGCGTGGTGGCTGAAGGCTTTTCTGCAGACGTCACACTCGTACGGCTTTTCTCCAGTGTGGATCCTCTGGTGCACAGTGAGGGAAGAGCCGTACCTGAAGGACTTGTGACACACGTCACACGTGTAGGGCTTCTCTCCGGTGTGGATCCTCCTGTGCTGGTTCAGCCCTATGTGATCACTGAAGGCCTTCCCGCAGTCGGCACAGTCGAAGGGCTTCTCCCCGGTGTGGTAGTACCTCCAGTGGCGGATGAGGGACGTGTTCTGTATGAAGGCCTTCCCACACTCGGTGCACTCATAGGGCCTCCTGCCCGTGTGACACCGCTGGTGCCGTGCAAAGGAGGAACCGTCACTGAAGGCCTTCCCACACTCGCTACACTTATAGGGCTTCTCTCCAGTATGAATTCTCTGATGAACAGTGAGGGATGAGCTCTGAGTAAAAGTTTTCTTACATTCATTACATTTGAACAGTTTTTTTCCTGCATAGATTCCTGCTTGTTTTATTACCACTGAAGTTTTCTGAAAACCTTTACCTGAATCACAACTATGGACTCTCTCTTCTGAACTATTCAAGTGGAACCATCTTCTAGGTTTGTTATACAAATGCTCTCTCTCCTTTGGGGGGGCTTGGTCCTGAGTGACTGTCTCGTGATGTGCCAGCTTCCCTTCACACACACACTCAGAAGCCCAATTTTCTCTGAAAGTGGAATCCTCAAGTTTGGCACTCGAAGTTTTGTCTATTACTCCATCAGCACATAAGTCCTGTTTTGGAAATAATTCTTGGGTCTCATGAACAGATTGCTGGCCTGAAATAAATCAAGAAAACAATTATTCTTTCTCAAGTGCAAGAAAAGAGAACTCAGGTAAAAGGAAAATTGGTGAACTAATTCAGTAATGGCGAATGAAACACAAATTCTGCGGCTCTAAAGCCATTACGTTTAGACATGCAGTCTGCAAACACGTGACACTCCAGACTGAAGTCACATAGGACCAGAGAAAGTTCAGAACAGTTAAGTACGCCCGAGCCAGTCGCACGGCAGAGAAGAGGCCGTGAGAGGCTGTGATGTTCCTGCCTTGATCTCCCTCTCAGCCACAACTGTCTACCTGCTTTGGACGCCACGTAGTGGTCATCCAGCGTCACACTACCACATCACTAATGTGTCCAAAGGAGCATCAAAAGCACACAAAAGACCCTTATTCTACGGCGATCATTAGGGTTATTTGGAAGTCCGGTTATTTCTCTATAAGTAGAAAATGTGTCTTATTTTATTCAGTGCATTTGGACACAGACACATTTGCAATGGATTGCTCAAACTCAGCCGTCACTGCACACTTTTGTGCTGTCTACAAGCCAGGAGTCCCTGGTCGTTTCTTAATGGTGCTTGCAATGCCACTTTTTTATAAGAAACTTTTTTCCAGATTTGTTGAGGTGTAGTGACAAATGTACATACGTAAGACATGTGGTGTGTTCTGACACACCCGTACACTGTGGCATGACAGCCACAGCAGTCAAAGAGCACGCGTCACCTCACACACTTACTGTGTGCGCGCGAAGGCTCCAGACCGTCTTCCTGGTGACTCTCCCACATCCGTCGTCATTCATCACAGTCACCACCAGCACGTCCGCCGGCCTCTGGGATGGCTCCCAGTGCACTGCAGTCTGCACACCCGGACGAACACCTCCCGCTTCCCCGGCCCCGTCCTTGGCAGTCGGTCACTCTCAGCTCCTCTCCTGAGTCTGAACCCTCCTCCCATTTTGAACACAGTCCTTCCTCTTGGTTCCTCGATTCTTTCTGTGCTGCAGTGTCAGTCTCATGAGACCCCACTTATTCCTGCTTCTGTCACCTGCACTTCAGTGTCACCTCCAGAGAGTCATGCCAAGACCGATGTCAGGTGCCTTTTGCCTGTTCTAGCTGGCGCGTGGATCTCATGTTGGAACTGATTTCTACACCTGGTGTCAGGACCAGATCTCTTTCTCCTCCTCTCAGTACTGCTTGAACCAAAGGACATTCGACCAAGAGGCACCGTCTCCAGCCCCTTGTTTTATTCATAACTTCTGGACACTGGTGACTGGACCCAGGGGTGTGACCAGTGAGCTACATCCCCAGCCCTTTTTACCTGGAGACAGGGTCTTCCTAAGTTGACGAGGCTGGCCTCAAATCTGTAACCCCCTCAGGCTCCTGGGTCACTGGGATCATGGGCATGCCCTGCACCTGACTCTTTCATCTATTTCTCTTCTTGCATGTGACATTCAGTTTTCCAAAAACTATATATTGGAAACATTATACTTTGGCTTCTGTATATTCTTGGCCTCTGTCAAAGGCTGGTTGACCTTATAGGCATGGGTCTATTTCTGGGGTCTCTCTTTGCTCCTTTGGTCTATGTGCCTTATATGGTTTAATTCCAAAACTATGCCATTTTGACTATCATAGCTTTGTAACAGAATTTAAAATCAGGAAATAGGATGCCTTCAGCCTTATCTTTTAGCGACTTGGGGTCTTTGGGGGTTCCATATGAATTTTCAGTTGCTTTTCCTATTTTTAGTAAAATGCCTTTGGAGTTTGGATTAGGCCACACTTGAGTCAAAGAGCACCTTGAACACGGGACACTGGGCAACCCCATCCGTCAAGCCTCCTTACTGGTGGTTCAGTTTTCAGTGTACACACCTTTCACCTCTTGGCCTGACTTTGTCCCCAAGTGCTCCACTCCCTTTTTTGGTCACTGTTGTAAGTGGTGTTCTCTCGAATTCTTCTTCAGAGCGTTCACTGTCTGTCTATAGGACTGTCACTATTTTCCACGTCGGTTGTATATCTTGCTTCTTTTGCTCACCTAGGGTCTGGCCAGCTTCTGTCGTGTGCAGGGATCTTAGAGTTTCCTACGTATAGGGGCATGTCATCTGCAATGGAGACACGAACTTCTTTAAACTCACAGCCATGTACTCCTTTTCTTGACTAACAGTCTGGTTGGACGTCCAGTGCCGTGTGAAGTGAGAGTGGGCAGCCTAGTCTTGTTCCTGGCCTTCAGGGACAAGTGTCCCACTCCTGCACTGACGACAGTGTAAATTGTGGGTTGTCACAACAGCTTTGCTTTTGTTGAGGCAGAACTCATTTGTTGAGAGTTTTTATGAAAGAATATTGATTTTTTTCAAATGCTTTTTTTGCATCTATTGAGATATTAATTTCTTTTTTGAAGACTGTTTTATAGTAATACCAAATACTAATATTATATTTAATTACACTCATATACACTATTGAACAAGCCCATTCTGACTCATGGGGAAGAGAGAGTGTGCCTGACATCTTTTCACTAAGTCACCCAGCATGTACAAGAATTTTGGGAAAGCATAATTATTCCCCCCCCCCAAATATAGATGAAATTGTCTTGAAGGAACTGATGCAGAGCACCAGATGTTTGGAAAAAGACTTCTTCCTCGTGTTGAATGACTGCAGGTTCTGCCTCAGATCAGGACAGAACAGAGTCTGCCCTCCCCACTCCACTGAGCGCTGCCCTGGGTGTTGCAGTCAGATGGGCAAGAAAAAGAAGGCATCGAGTGAGAAAGAAGAAGTGGAACACTTCTGTCCCCAGCCCCATGTGTACAGGATCCTAAGGAATCCATGAAGAAGCATTCAGCTAATGAATCTGGGGAAACTGCAGAAGAGTGAATTCAGAAAAAAAGATAAATACACAAAAATCGGTTCTATTTCTAAATACTCAAGAATTTAAAAAGGAAATTATAAAAACAATTTCATGAAAAATGGTATTTAAAAAATCAAATACTGAGAAGTAAATTTAGCTAAGGAAGTGTAAAATTACATGTTGAAAACTACAAAATGTTGCTGGATGAAATCAAAGAAAACCTAAATAGATATCACACATTCATGGTAAGAAGATCATCAAAGTTAAATGTAACAGTCCCTAAAGTAATCGAAAGATCCAGTGCAATCCCTAGCAAAATGCCAGTCCTCTTTGTACACATGTGGGAAAGCTAACCCTAAAATTCAAGTAGAGTTGCAAGGGCCCTTAATAGCCAAAATCAACCTTGGAAGAGAACAGAGTGAAGGAGTACAATTCCTGACCTCAGAGCCTACCACAGGGTGGGCTGTGACTCAGTGGTACAGAGCGTTCCTTGCATGCGTGGGGCACTGGGTTCAACCCTTCGCACCATGTAAATACGTAAAGGTACTGAGTCCGCTTACAGCCTTGACAACCACCACCACCAGCACCTGATGCAGAGCGAGGTATCCAAGCCAGTGAGGTACTGGAAACCAACGACAGACACAGATCCACGGAACAGAACTGAGACCTCAGAAGTACACCCATACAACCAAGCCAACTGGTTTCCTAATAAAATTATGATTATTATTCTAACTATTTTTCTTTATTCCATTTTATCATGGAAAGAACACTTAAAATTGACCTTCTGAGAAAAATTTCAAGTGTGCAGGATACTCGTGGTCACTGTAAGTGAAATGCTGTATGAAGCAGATCTCTAGTACCTATATTCATCTTGCTTCTTTATGCTCCAATTGAATCCTGACGCCCATTCATTCTAACTCCTCATTTCTGCCTGCCCCCAGCCACCTCCAATTTCCATTCTACTGTCGGATTTTGTTCACTGGACAATTTAAATGCCATGCCTCTGAGCAAGCACTCCCAGCCGTGTTGTCACTACTGCAGGGTTTCCTTTCTGTGGAAACAGAGTGTGTCTCATTGTGAGCATTCACCACATTTCCTTGTTCCTCTCCGGATGGACACGTGCGTGTTTTCCACATGTTGGTATATGAATGGTGCTGCAGTGTGAACGCATGTAAGAGGACTACTGTCTCTTTGAGATCCTGACTTCAGTCCTTTTGGACTGACACCCAGAAGTCAGCTGGCTGAGTCCGACGTACTCCTGTTTTTGATATCACGAGGAATCTCCACACAGTTCCCCACTACACCATCCTGCAGCCCCACCAGAGCGTTCAGGGTCCCACCATCTCTTTACCTAACAGCCCAACATCCGTGTCTTGATACGGCCTGGTCCTGGTCAGCGTCTCCCTGAGGGACTGTGAGCACTTTTCATGTACTTGCCGTACACTTCACGCTTTCTCTGGAGTCAACTGATTTTCAAGGGTCCTGAGACCCACCACTGGGGAAGAACGAGTTGAGGGCTGGGCTGTGGCTCGGCGGTACAGCACTTGCCCGGAGTTCAGGCTCCAGCATGGAAGAAAGGGAGGGAGGGAAATGGAGAAGAGGAGTGGGAACAGGACCAAAGATCTTTACCTCACACCAAATACAAATACTGACGCAACACGGGCCAAATCCTACTCTAATGGTCAAACCACACAGATCGTACAAGATCTCTAGGACCCATGACTGGCGATGGTTTCTTATGTAGCATCAAAATAAGCAACAAAAGAATGAGTAAACTGGACCTTAACAATATTAGAAACTTCTATACATCAAACATAGTACCAAGGGCTGGGGATGTGGCTCGGTGGTGAGTGTCTGCCTGGCATGAACGAGGCCCCGGGCTCAATCCCCAGCCACCAGCGCCCGCACACACACACAAACAAACAAACAAACAAACAAACAAACTATAAGATGCTAGTGCAGTGGCACATACCTATAATTCCTGCACACTGGGAGGCTGAGAAAGGAGGACTACAAGTTCAAATCTAGTCTCAGCAACTAAAGTGAAACTCTGTCTCAAAATAAAAATTTGAAATGTGAGGGGGGGGGGGTGGCCGGGATGTAGCTCACTGGTAGAGCACCTCTGAGTTCAATCTCTATTAACAACAACAACAACACTATCAAGAGTGAAAGAGAGCCATATATAATGGTGCATGCCTATAATCCCAGCAGCTCAGGAGGCTGAGGCAGGAGGATCACAAGTTCAAAGTCACCCTAAGCCACTTAGCAAGACCCGTCTCAAAACACAAAAAGGGCTAGGAATGTGGCTCAGTGGTTAAGCACCTCTGGGTTCAATCTCCAGTACCAAGAGAGAGAAAAGAAGTACAAAAAATATTCCACAAAATAGGAAAAAATATTTTTAACTCATAGGTATCATAAAGGTCTAGTTGGGCATGGTATTACATGCCTATAATCCCAGAGATTCAGGAGGCTGAGGCAGGAGGATTGCAAGTTCAAGGCCAGCCTTAGTAATGTAGTGAGACTTTAAATGATTTAGAAAGACCCTGTCTTAAAACAAAAAATGAAAAGGGATCGGGTTGCAAGGACCAAGGCACACACCTGTAATCCCAGCAGCTCAGGAGGCTGAGGCAGGAGGAGCACAAGTTCAAAGCCTGCCTCAGCAACTTAGTGAGGCCCTAAGCAACTCATGGAGACCCTGTCTCCAAATAAATTACAAAAAAAAAAAAAAGGTGGGGATGTGGCTCAGTGATCAAGTGTGATCAAGTGTCCCTGCATTCAATCCTAAATTGTTAAAAAAAAAAAAAAAAAAAAAAAAAAGGCTGGGGCCATAGCTCAGTAATAGAGCATCATGGGTTAAATAACCAACATTTAAAACAAAAAAGAATTGAAAGCAGGTGCTTAAATACAAACATAATGTCCAAATGTCCAAATCACCACTAGTCATAGCAGCCAAAAGGTAGACATAGCCCCAGTGCCCAGCAGTGAGCTGACCGACAGATGTGGCAGAGCCACAAGGTACAGTGTTGTTCAGCCGTAAACGAATGCTGCTTGGCACATGCTGCACCCCAGGAAAGCCCCCCGACAGAGGCTGCATGGTACAGGTTCCTGCATGTGAAGTACTCAGAACAGAGAACCCCTGGACAGACAGACAGTGGTCACCACGGACTGGGGAAGGAGGAATGGTAATGACCACCTAGTGAACAGGAGGTTTTCTTCTAGAGCAATCTTTAAAACCTCTGGAATTAGGGCTGGGGATGTGGCTCAAGCGGTAGCGAGCTCGCCTGGCATGCGTGCGTGCGGCCTGGGTTCGATCCCCAGCACCACATACAGTGTCCGCCGATAACTAAAAAATAAATATTAAAAAAAAATTCTCTAAAACCTCTGGAATTAGACACTGGTTTTGTTGTAAAATACTGTGAATGTACATAAGGCCACCCATTGTGTGCGCTAGGATAGCTACATAGTCTTGTGTACTTTCCGTGATAAAAACAGGTAAATAAAACAGAACAGCAGCCCACACGGCAAAAGAGAGGACAAAGAATGGTGGGCAGGGAGAAGGAGGGGCAGGAAGCAGAGGGTGGGCAGGCGTCCCAGCAGGGAAGCCTGACGGTGGGGACAGGCCACACAGCCTGCCTGCCAGAGCTGCCTGCTCCTGAGCACAGGACGTCCCTGCACTGCGTACAGAGAAGAGCTCTAAGGGCAGGAGACGCAAAAAGAAACAGCCTGCAACAGACAGACCCTGCCTGTGATGATCTCCAGAAAGGGGCACTCTTCTGTGTCCAGCAGTGTCTGTGAGGCCCGTGGACCTTAAAGAGGTATTCTGACATATAAGCAAAGAGAATGTGCAAACTGAGCCTCTTCACTGCAGGTAGAAAGTGGAACAGACCTAAACGGTCAGACGTCTTCCACAGTAAGTGCAAGGGTAGTGGATGTCCATGGGCTGTACTACTGGACAACCATTAGCTCATATATATATGTATATACATTTAGCTGTCAACGGGCCCTTATTTTACTGATTTATATGTGGTGCTGAGAACTGGACCCAGGCCTCGCACAGGCCAGGCAAGGGCTCTACACTGAGCCAGCCTAGCCTTTGTCTTACTTCTTATCTTTGATGGGGTTCTTTTTTGTTGTCTTTTCTCTTTGGAACTGAAGCAAGGCAAGGGCTTTGCTGATGAGTTCCATCTCGGCCCAAAGGTTGTTTGTTTTTTAACCTTATTTTTTTTTTTTCTAAACAACCATTGAAAAATGAAGCACAACTATGTGTATAAGTTTATAAAGACAGAAACAGAGAAATCATAATAGAAAACATAAAAATTCAGGGCTATGGTTGGGGATCAGTGGTAGAGCACTTGCTTAGCATGTGTGAGACACTGGTTTGATCCTCAGCACCACATTAAATAAATAAATAAATAAATAAAGGTATTGTGTCCATCTACAGCTAAAAAAAAATTTAAATTAAAAAAATGCACATGAAAATTCAAATATTTTATATGTTCTAACTGAAAAAGATTTATTAAAATTAAGACTTTTTTTAAAAAAAATTTTGCAGTTGTAGATGGACAGCATGTATTTATTTTGTTAATTTCATTTTTATGTGGTGCTAAGGATAGAACCCAGTGCTTCCTAGGTGCTAGGCAAACGCTCTGCCACTGAACTACAGCCTCAGCCCAAAATTAAAATTCTTATTACCATTTGTCAAAAATAGTTTGAGACAATATGACCATGAATTTGCATGTTTATACATAAAAAATACCAGGACTGTGAAGAAAACATCTCAGGCAAACAGCAAAGTGTGGGTAAACATGGAAAAGAAAACAGAGGAAGAGGGAAACAAAACTTAGGGGCAGCACCAAATCTTTCATGATAAGATAATTTTAAGCTATATAATCTTTCACCAAATAATAAGCAACAGTTGGCAAATAAATAGCCAAGATTTTGAGGATGCTTCTTTTTTTCCTGAACTGGGGACTAAGCCCAGGGGAGCTCTACCACTGAGCTACATTACAGACTTTTTTATTTTTTATTTTGAGACTGGCCTTGAACTTGTGACCCTCCTGCCCCAGCCTCGAATTGCTGGGATGACAGGCGTGTGCAAGATTACCACATCTGGCTTCAGGATGCAATTAAATCCACACTCCCAGTCCCTGCCAACTTCACCAAAACAAAACACTGAGCGCCTAGCAGGCAGTCCTGTCCAGGGGTACAGCAATCGCCGGCTGTGCACAAAGAAACCGTTGTAGCATCCCTTTAATAACTGAGAAACCTAACGCGAGCAGTGGGCGTCCACGTCCACGGTGAACCTAGGGTACCCACCACTGTGTGAAAAGGAGCGCAACCACCATGTGAGAGGTCTAGGGTCACGGGTGCCACTCCTTCTCCAGTAGGCAACATGGTCACGTGTTCTATAAACCGTCAGCTTGACAGGGATTTCTTGCGCTTCACCTGCTGCCCCTGCCTTCTGGCACACGACTTCTGCCAGCCGTCCTGAGACACAGGGGCCTCTCAGGCCCAGGCAGGCTCTGCCGGCTCTGCTCCTGCGGTTCTCCAGGGCTGCGGTGTCGTCCTGCTGAAGTGACCCTTCCCTCAGCCTACACACTCACACAGGCCTCAGCCTGAGCGTCCACCTGCCTCCCTCCAGTCGCCTGCCAGCGCTGGGCAGAGGGGCCCACTGGCACACCCCAGATGGTGCTTCTCACAGGAAGGGGTGTGTGATGGACAAATGGGCCCTTCGGCCATAGAGGAGTGAACCTGAAAGACGCTCAAGAGCACGTACAGGTCAGGAAAAGTCACTCAAAGCTGAGAGGCCGACACAGGTGCCACTGGCCGAGAGGAAGAGGGCACTGTGGGAGATGAGCTGTTAGGAGGAGCAAAGGCGGCGGCCATCCTTCTGGTCCAGGACTGACTCCCTCCCGGATCTGGAGAGCTTGGTAAAGCTTCTACAGGCTCCTGCTGAGGACCCGTGCTCTGTGGTGACAGCTCATTCTCACCTGCAGGGACTTCCCCACACCAATGTCCACACTCACCTGAGAACAGGCCTGCAGCCAGCTCTCTGGGCACCATCCAGGGCTCCTCCTCTTGCTCCAGGAAAGAGGCCACGTCTGGCTTAGAAACGCCCCATCCTGCATGAGGGGCAAGAGATGGGGTGGTCACACTGTGGCCCTCTAAACTCAGGCTCTCGTTCCCTGGTGAGGATGGGAGTGGTCAGGAGGAGGCGCCATCAAGACAACCCCTGGAGCACAAGGACCGTGCCGACCTTCCCCTGCACAGAGGCCAGAGGTGCACGGCGCAGCCAGGGCCAGACCCGGGCGGCACCTCAGAAGACCCTCCCCTGTGTGTGCAGTGGGGCTCTGCAGACAGACCTGGTCTGGAGAGGGAGGTCCTTACCTACAGACTCCTGGTCACTCGGCTCCTCCCACAGCACGTCCTTACAGAAGGTCCTCTGAGCTGGGTCTGGCTGCCGGGAGAAGTCCACGGCCATGCTGGTGACGGTCACCAAGCCCTGGAAAGGTGTGAACACGCTCCTGATCAGGACACGCCTGCAAGCTTGCGTGGCCCCAGTGGGGTGGCCATGGTCTGTACCAAGAAGCGTGACCTTGGTCACTCAGCGTGAGGCTGAGTCGTCTCAGTCGCACCGTGACGGCCTTGTTAAGCTGAGGTGCTGGGTGAGAGCAGGAGAGGCCGAGGGCTGCTCCCAGAGTCTCGCGTCCTCTCCAGCCACCCCCAGCCTGCTGGCTTCACCTCGTCCCAGCCACCCCCTTTTCTGAAGTGCAGCGAGGGGACAGCGTGTCCACAGGAATACTGCCCTCAGATGGAAGCCTCTCCCAGCGCGGCTCATAAAAGGCTCCTGAAGTTTACCTCCTGACTTACCGGCTGTGTCTCAAGTAGAGCATCAGAACCCCAGTTCTCCCCTAAAACAGAGTCCTCCAGGCAACAGCCCGTGGGCCCCGCTGCTGCCGCCGGGGCTCGTCCTTCCTCACGTGGGCGATCGGGAAGGGACTCCTGGGTCTTCTGCACAGCCTCCGCTTCTGAAAGATGGAAAACCAATCTCTCCACCGTTACAAGTTAGCATGAAGAAAGCGTCCAAGCCCAACAGCTGAATTAAGATCCTCAAAGAGCCTGAGATGGGCTGGGCTGGGCTCAGTGGCACAGCGCTGGCCTTGCACGTGTGAGGCACTGGGTCGATCCTCAGCACCACATAAAAATAAACAATAAGGACATTGTGTCCATCTATGACTGAAAACATTTTTTAAAAAGCATGTTGGGCTGGGGATGTGGCTCAGTTGGTGGAGTGCTTGCCCTGCATGCACAAGGCCCTGAGTTCAATCCCCAGCACCACACACAAAAAAAAGGCATGTCATTTTGGAAACTTTTAAAAATGACTATTATTTAATGTGCTTAACTTTGTGACGTCACAGTACAAAAGGGTGCAATATGAGCCTTCCCACCCACAGGCTGAAGACATAGTGCTCGCTGCGTCTTTCATAGAAGACTGGAAACGGAGCTGAGAATGGAGAGCTGCGAGTCCTCGGCAGGGCATGGCTCAGCAGGGCACTGGCCCAACAAGCCTGAGGCCGGTTCCACCCAGTGGCACAACTGAGAGAGGAGGTTCCAGTCTGAATGTGGCTCAACCAGACAACCAGGAGGCAGACGCCATGAAAGGAGACTACCGTGCGGCTTCCTCCAGTCTGATGGAAGCCCACCTCTAACTCTCTGCGCCTCCCTTTGGTCCCAAGGCTGGTTCCTAAGAGAGCAGCTCCAGCCTCAGGACCAGCGGGTCTCCACTAGGAGAGGTGCCTGCCAGGAAGACCAGCTGTCTCCTGCACAGTCCACGCAGGGGACTTGGTGAGACGCTGCAGGACGGAGAACTCACAGGCATGTCCCTCTGGCTCTCGGGGGCGGCGGCCCGCTGGGGCCTCGCCGGGTACAGGGCCAGCGACCTGTGCCTTCCTTCAACACAACTCCGCCTTAGAAGTCAGATTTGAGCAGAGATCTACGAGAGTCTCACTGCATTCAAAACTATTGCCATTTCCTATTATAGAAGAGCCTCCAAAAGAAATCTACGTCCCAAGCTGTGTCCACTTGACCAACTGCTGCTGCAGGAAGGACGCGGCGGTGGCCCTCCTAATCCCAACAGCCTGATGTCACCACAACAGTGGGACGTCCGTCCAGCCACTCAGGTGTCTTCTGAGAGCCAGCTACCTAGCTGGCACTGCCCATCTGCACTGAGAAGCCCCCTGGACCCCAGGCCCATCCCCACGACCCTCTCTCTGCCCGACGCTCTGTCGAGCTCCAGTGTCACTCAAGCCGCCCCGGCTCAGCCCTGGGGCTCTCTTACTCCCTAGTCCTGCCGTCCTTGCCACCTGTGGACCCCAGCTGCTGCTCCCTTCAGGGGTGTACAGAGGCACCTCCCCCGGGAGCCGGTCACTCTTCCACGTCTGCCCTCCTCGTGCCACCCAGCATCTGAGAGCACCAGCTGACCGAACCCTAACCAACACCAAGTCCAACAACAGACCACGCCAGCATCAGCCTGGCACGTGAGGCCCTGGCCCAGTCCTCAGCAGCACACAAAAATAAACACAATCAAGCCATGCTGTCCACCTGTAACTACAAAAGGGGTTTTAAAAGGGATCAGCAAAAGATTTTTCTCAAAACCACAGGTGATTCCACATGTCTGGAAGACATAGGAGAGGCGGCCCTGGAGCGGGTGGCTGTCTGATGGAGAAGGGAGGCGGGACCCACGCGTGGGGGCGAGGGCTGCCCGAGGGACAGTGTGCAGGCAGCGAGCCAGGCCGCAGCCCTCCCGCCCTACACTCACCTGGGCACGGGCCTCGTGTCCCCCGCCCCACACTCACCTGGGCACGGGCCTCGCGTCCCCCTTCTCCTCATCGTCCAGGGGCCTCTTCCTTGTTCCAGGGAGGAGATCACGTCGGGCTTAGAAGCACAGAGTCCTGGAGGGGTAGGAACACGCCTGTCACACCACCGTGGGCCTGTCCAGATGAGGGGCGCAGCTCCCGGGCTCCGAGGCCAGGACTGGGCGCTCCTCAGTGGCAACAGTGGGCGGGGCGGAGTGGGAGGGAGGTCGGAGAGGGAGGGAGGATGGAGGGGGAGGGAGGATGGAGGGAGGACATAGGGGGAGGGGGGCAGGAGGCAGGCGGACAACCCCTTACCCAGCGACGCCAGGCTCCGGTAGTTCTCCAGCATCACCCTCCTGTACAGGCTCCTCTGCGTGGGGCTCAGCCACTCCCACTCCTCTGGGGAAAAAGCTACAGCCACGTCCCCAAAGGTCACCAAGCCCTGAAAGGACACAACCCCAGTCGTGCTCACCAGGTGGTTCCCAGATGTGTCCCGGGCTCTGTGCAGCGGGAGAGCAGCTGTGTGCAGACACGACTGTTAGGGAGGAAGTCACGGAGGCCTGGGGTGGAGGCCTGCTCCAGGAGCCCCTCAGAAAACGAGGAAAAGACACAGGGACAGCACGGGGAGAGGGACAGACGGAGCGAGGGCTCGGGAAGGCACCGTCTGATAGCCAGTGCCGGCACCAGCGCCCACAGCCTGAGCCTGCAGAGTGAGGAAGGAGACTTCTGGGATTTACGCTCCCCCACCGCCCCGTGTGTCCAGGCCGTCCGCCTGTCCTTGTTGTAGCTGCTGGTGGACCTTGACTTCATTCATTTATTTATATGTGGTGCTGAGAACCGAGCCCAGTGCCTGGCACATGCCAGGGAGGCCCCAGCACTGAGGCAGCCCCAGCCCAGCTGCCTCTCCTTTCAACACACTTTGTGCCGTCTTCTAATCACCTAGAAAGACTGGATGCTTCAAGGAAGGACTGAAGTCTGTCCTCCACCTACACAGTAGTGTGGAGCCTTTTTTTTTTTTTTAAATAAAAGATCGATGCTTGGTGATCTGAGGGCTGGTGGTTGCTGGACAGCGGCCTCCTTGCTTGCTTTCTCTCCTGGTGCAGGGGTGGGAAGCCTGGAGCACACGGAAGCATGTGCTCCCTCGCAGAGCCACATCCCGGCCTGGACAGCCGGCTTCCCACCTCAGCCTCCACAGACAAAAAGAAACATGGAGACGCCCCTGCCTTGGAGTCTGCAGCTTTGTGGGGTGGCAGGAGGCGCACCCATATTTGCCATCAGTTCCAAACAGTACATAATAGGGCTAACTTGTTCCATATACAACAGATAGGAGAGCATTTCTCACACTGGGGACATGCACGTGGCCTGGGGTAGCACAAGCGTGAGGAAAGAGTCCACTGACAGGAAAAAAAAGAACAGGGAGAGAAACCTGGAGACAGACCTCGGGAGATCAGCATGGCTACGGCCCAAACGGAGCTCTGAGGATTTCTACTGTACTTTGTTACTAGATGTTCGTTAAGACAAAATTTAACACTATTTTTTTCTAAACTAAAAATGAGCATATAAGGATGAAAACCTCTGGGCCTGGGTGTGGCTCAGTGGTAGAGCACTCACCTAAACCTGTGTGAGGCCCGGGTTCAGTCCCCAGGACCGCAAAATAAATAAATAAAGGTAAAGCCTGCTCTGACCCACACCCTCCTGGATTCACCTACAGCTGGCACACACGCCACCAGATTCTAACGTGTGCCCTCAAACTCTGACCCCTGGAGTCTGGCGAGCATTGTGTGACTCGAAGGGCAGGCGGCCGCGCCTCACCTGCACAGACGCCCTGGGCTGCCTTCGCCCAGCCCCGCCAGCCCCTCAGTGTGCTGGACTTGAGAGGCCAGGCAGAGGCCAGGCAGAGGCCAGGTGAGTGCCAGTGAGCGCGGCTCACTGCCTGCTGCTGCCTCGTACCCCATGATGTCCCCAGCCTGTCACCTGCATTCCCAGGGCAGTCCCCACTGGCTCCTGCGGTGCTCTAGGTCAATAAGCCCCACACTCCAAGCTGTCTGACCCCAGTCCCCATCCAGCTTTGCCCTCCTCTCAGATGAGCCAAACCACCCCGGCTGGGAAGCCCACCCAGGTTACACCTGGACCCCAGAGGGGGCTGCGCCCACAGGCCCTGCCTGCCTCTCCCCCCTGCTGGCTGAGCATGTGTGCTGGGTGCTGTCTACCCCGCTCCCTGTTGGCGCTACCCTCGACCTGAGTAACCCCCGTTTTGGGGTCCCTCACTGTGCACACTTGCCCAGCTCGGACCACACCTAAGCACACAGAGATCCAACACTGAACACCTGAACCTAAAGGTCACACAGTGCTACCAGGAACCACAGTCCTTAGAGGCTTGGCATCGGATGAACAAGACCCAACCATGACTTCAGAGCCTGCCACCAAGCCGCGGGGGCACTTTACTGAAGAGTGCAGAGGTGAGTGGAGGACCCTGTGGGGAAATCTCCCAGGGTCCTACCTAGGGCGGAGTGCCCGGCAACACCTAGAGAGGGCCAAGGATACACTAACACGCCTGCCTGAGCCGTCGAAGCTACACACATGCTGCTCGGCCCTCAGCAACAACTGTGCCGGCTGCAGGATCTGGGCACGAAAGCACACCAACTGATTTTTGGGAGGATGGATTTTTTTGTGGGGGGAGCAGGTACCAGGGATTGAAGTCAGAGGTACTTCACCACTGAGCCTCAATCCCAACCCTATTTTGTATTTTATTTAGAGACAGGTCTCCCTGAGTTGCTCAGTGCCTCGCCCTTGAGGAGGCTGGCTTGGAACTCCTTCCTCAGCCTCCCAAGCTGCAGGGATCACAGACATGCACGCTGCACCTGGCAAGAGGTTCATCTGGATGGGAAGAAGCACAGCTGGTTTCCTGTTGACCGTGTCCTCTATCACCACCTGCACTTTGCACCAGCAGATGTCACATGCCGCCACTCAGGCAGTGGGAACCCACAGGCATGCTGAAGCACCTCAGCATCCCAGACGTCCCAGTGCACATGGGGCACTGGAGCTGTGTTCCAGGACAGACACAATTAGGCGCTCAAACAGTGCTGCGCCTGGGCAGGGAGACGGGCTCCCACGATCCAGCCCAAGACTCCAGCTGTACACTCCTGCCTGCTCTGTCTCACACAGACTGTCTTCATATTTTCAAATATGAAAATATTTTTAAGTACACCTCTGTATGTAGAGCAAGTTATTTTTATGATATCTTTTAAAAATCTTTACATTTTTATAAATTTGTTAATACCAAAGTAAAATGTTGCCCACTCTTCTATCATTTTTAACTACCTTGTCACTGTCAAGAAACCCGGAATCTAGTGACTCCTAAAGAGTAGTAAACAAGTTCAAGTACTTTCTTAAACTGGGAACAATCTTTTTGGTTTTGATATGTTTCTTAACAAGAAATGTCTCCTGCCAGGGAAAGTGGTACACTCCTATAAGCCCAGCAACTTGGGAGGCTGAGCAGGAGGATCCCAAGTTTGAGGCCAGCCTCAGAAACTTAGGGGGGCCCTATCTCAAAATAAAAAATAAAAAAAGGGCTGGGGATGTAGCTCAGTGGTTAAGCGCCCCCTGGGTTCAATTTCTGGAACAAAACAACAACCAAAAAAAAAAAAAAGAAGAAGAAAAGAAAAAGTCCCCTTCTCCATCTCTCTGACCTGTGTTCTGAGGGACCCACATTAGTCATGTGCACATCCTTCTAAGACATTTTCTCAGTCAAGGACTTTTGTTAGCAAATGCCTGTGGCTGTCAATAGCAGCTGAGGACCCTCCTAACATTCCAGAAACAATTCTGCACCCTCATATATTAGCTTATTTTATCCCACAACTGCTTTCCTCACACAAGAGAAAATAAGGAGCTGAAACTCGCCCTGGATCCGTGTCTGTTGGCTGGAGAGCTGGGATGCAGCTCGGCAGTCTGATGCCATCACCCATGCTGGACATCAGAGGCCAGCAGAGTTTCTCTGCAAAGACCCGGAGAAAACAAAATTAGGCTTTCTGAGCCACCGGGCCTCTGCCATGACCATTCGGCTCCGCCTCGGCAGCACAGGTGGCCCAGGCAGCAGGATGTGAACAGGCATGCCCTGCTTCAGGACACCTTGCGCAGGGACACCAAATCCAACTGCATGTGACCTCCATATGTCCTCAAATACTGTTCTCCCTTTCATTTCTTTCAATAATTGAAATATGTAAAAACTATTTGCAGCTCATGAGCCATATAAAAAGAGGTGACGGGCCAGATCTAGCCAGAGGCCATAGTTCCCAACATTCTTTGTACATTGTGTTCACTTTTAAAAAGCATGCCACCTACAAGGCTTACCTGCAAACTTCTAAAACTGCCATGATGTCACGAGGCTGCTGCCAGCTGACACCAGCAAGTTCGTCCTATGTGCTCGGCACTATGAGGCAACAGAGGCAGTCCTTACGAGAACCACGGAAGCAGCCTTTCATCTTCCTCACGGACAGAGGAAGAAAATGGGACCCAGTGATTGAATGTCAGCCCTGACGCTCGACCCAGGCAGCCTGGCTCCATAATCCACGCCTTAAGCGCCATGCTTCTCTGCCTCCATTAAAATGCTTAACTCTGGCAGGCGCTGTGGCGCACACCTGTAGTCCCAGCAACTTGGGAGGCTGAGGCAGGAGGATCGTGAGTTCAAAGCCAGCCTCAGCAATTTAGCAAGGCTCTAGCAACTTAACGAGACCCTGTCTCAAAATATAAAAATAAAAAGGGCTGGAGATGTGGTGGCTCAGTGATTAAATGGCCCTGGGTTCAATCCCTGGTACAACAACAACAAAAACACCTCAACTCTGACAGCAACAGAAATAGTGAACACACACTCCTCCTCTCCTGACCAGGAAACAAGACGCACTAGAAGGCAGCACGTCCTCCCACAGAGGAAGACAGACTTTCTCTGACAGCTAGATTAACCTGCTTAATTCCAGGTACAAACACCTGCTGAATGGTCCAAGTCCTGTTCTATTCCTGTGCTGCAGCACACACAGGCAGACCTCCATCCAAACAGGCTTCACGATCCACACCACACCACCGAGGACATGTTAGTTGAACCTGGTGCAGACTCAAATTCAGTTATTTAACTCTTCCTTAGTACACATGTGAAAACATGAATTTAGCCCCCCAAACAGCAACTCTATCCTTACAGAAAAAATGCTTTCTGTTGAAATTTTACAGAGAAAAGTGAATTAAAAATGTTATAGGAAAAAAGTATCAAAAAGTGTTATTGTTTTGCTCAATTAAATGCAGTTAAATTTTAAAAGCATGTAGAAACAAATATTTGGTGATTATTTTTCTGGGTGGTTACTTTTTTGGAGCATCAATTCTAGTTTTTGACATTCTACTGCTGTTGTCTCCACATAAAATTTTCAAAGTACCATGTTTTCACCTAAGTTTGGGAAACCTTAGTCCATAGAGAAAGGAAAACTTCTAGGAATGTTCCTAATAAAATAATAAGAGATGACACAATTATCAAGTGTAAGAATAATTATTCTAGCCAGGTAAGGTGGCACACGCCTGTAATCTCAGCAACTTGGGAGGCTGAAGCAGGTGGATTGCAAGCTCAAGGTCAGCCTCTAAACACTATACTAAATAGAAAAACATTGGTCTCTAGAGAACTGAATATATTTACACATCTATCTAACAAGTATTTTCTGTATCAGGCACTAGGGCAAAACTGCTCTGCATCTCTGCTTATGAAGTATGGCAATGAGGTAGGAGAAAATAAGATATTAAGTAAAATAGTGTGTTGAAAGTGCTGAATTTTAAAATAAATAAATAAAGCAAGGAAGAGGAATTTGAAGAATTGTGGTGGGAGGCTCTTAGATGTTAGAAGGTATGATCCTGAAAACAAGAAGGTGATTTTTCAGAAAGAGTGGTAATGAGGCAAAGCAGCAGGTATCAAGGATAACAAGAAGCCAGTTGGGGGCCTGTCAGTCATAGTAGGGATTTTGGCCCTTCTTCAGGGAAACCATTGGAGGATTTCAAGCAAAGAATGACAAGAGCTATGTTTGAGAAGGGCTACCAGCTGCTGCATTGGGGAGGGGCTGTGGGAACATGAGCAGAAACAGAAGGTCATAGGGGCCAAGAAAAAACCTGAAAGCCGGGGTTAGAACCTGGTGTCCAGACCCTTGCTCGCCTCCCTGACGTCCTGTCAACAGGCTGTGAGCCCCTTGAGAGGAAGGAATGGGGCTTAGCCAGCTGGACAAGGTGGCACAGGCCTGTAATTCCAGTGACTTGGGAGGCTGAGGCAGGAGGTGTGCCAAGTTCGAGGCCAGCCCCAATTTAACCAGGTCCTGGGTGAAACCCTGTCTCAAAATTAAAAAAAAAAATGGGGGGGGGGGGCTGAGGATATTGCTCAGTGGCAAATCGCCTGAGTTCACGCCTCCAGAAAAATCAAAGAAAGAAAAAAGAAATGGCATTTAGGGGACTGGCATTGAATGGGCACAAACAAACCAGGCACAGCACAAGGGGCCACCTGTTTCCCCAAGGAGCACACTTCCACTCCTGGAGACCACCTGTACAGAAAACGGCACAGGGGAGAGGGGTCGGAGCCCCTCATTGACCAAGACTGAACACTGGCCGGGGTGCAGAGGAAGCAGGCGGGAGGCGCTGGGCAGCGGTCAGCAGCACCCAGGACAGATCTCCCAACCAGGAACTTCACGGAAAAGAAACCTCAGGGAGTAGGAGGCAGAGGACCGCCAACTCACCTGCGCCATGGCTCTCTGTCCAGCTCCGCGCCCCGCCACCTCCCGCTTGCGGTTCCTCTCCCGGAGCGGCGCGGTGTCCCCGGAGAGCAGAGCTGCAGAGGAGAAAGAGAAGAGACGCGCCTGCAGCACGCTCCCCACCACCCGGGGTGCCCCTTCCGCAGAAGCGGGGAGGCGCTCTGGAAGGCGCAGGGGGACCCTGCTACCGCGGGGCACCGAACCGGGCCGCGACCCGCAGGGCACGGACGGGGAGCGCGGGCCGGCGACCTCCGCCCCAAACCCCAGCGCCGCCGGCCCCACCCTACCCTACCCTCGCCCCCGAGGACGCGCTGTCACCGTGCGCCCGCCGCCGCGCTCACCTCCCCGCACGGGCGCCCAGGACACCGCTCCTCGCCGGGCCTCGGGGACGAGGCGGCCCCGCGATCGCGGCCTTTTCCGCGCGGCGCAGGCCGGGGCCGCTGGCGCCGCCGCCGTCCCGCCCCGGCCCGCCCGGGGCTTGGTGCGCGGACCGCCTCGCCTCGGGAGGGCGCGGGCGCCGGCGGCCCCACGCATGTCACCGGACGCGCGCACCCGCGCCCTCGGGCGGCTCCGCGACACGCCCCCGGCCACACCCGCGCTCCCGCCCCGGCCCTGCCCCGCAGCCCGACCCTCGCGCGCACTCAGCCGGAAGTGGGCGTGGCCACGCAGCGCCCGCTGGGAGACGTAGTCCCAGCTCAGGCCTCCGGGCTCGGGTTCCCCCGGGCCTACTTCGCACATCGTTCCGCTGGGGCCGGCCTTCGCGGGACTCGCCCAGGGAAGGCCCACGCCGGGCGGGGAGCGCGCAGACGTCGCGGGGGCGGGGCTTCCTCGGGGCGGAGCCTCCAGGAGGGGCGTGGCCTCCCAGGCCCCCTCCACCCTCGAGCTGCCCTAGACGTACAGATGGGACCCGCGCTGTCCTTGACCACCGAAAGATGCGGGCGCGGCGGCGTGGGGATAGTGCTCCCGGCCGCCCTTCGGGCTCCTCCTGGTCTTCCACGTGCCGCCCGAGGCTGCCCGCGTCCTGGATCCCTTCGGGGCCCTGGCCCGATGGAGGTGCGTGGAGACAGCCCGGCAGTCCGCCCAGCGCGGGCGGAGGTGGACGCCCTTCGCACGTGCAGCCGCGGACCTGCAGCTCCCGTCCCTAGTGGGGCTGCGCTCGCCCGTCCGCCCCAGGCCCGACCCGGTTGGACACGGGAACCAGTAGCGGACAGAGTGGCCACAGCCCCTGGGGCCTTGTCCCAGCCTGGTGCCAGCGGCTTTCCTACTCCCATTCCCGCGAGGGCAGTGTGCCCCTGCCAGCCCTGCTCACCGTGGACGGTGTCGGGCCTGCGCAGAGACAGGCGCCTTCCCCAGGACCCAACTCAAAGACCGCGGCAGCCGAGCAGCCGGCTGGGCTCGCCTTCCCGCCTTCCCGCCTTCCCGCGGGCAGTTCCGAGCCTCCAGAGCTGTCCCTCACCGGGAGGCGGAGCCGTCCTCCCGCTGGTCCTCCAGCTTGAAGCTTCGCCTGCACCTTCGTGCTGACTTTAAGTTCGTTTTAATTGACGCCGGTCCCAGTTTCCTCAGCCTGTGGCCTCAGGGATGGACTCAGAGCGACTAACATCTCAACCTGGTGGGGCGGGAGGGGGTCTGTCCGCGTGCTCGGGAAGACAGGGTCGGCGCCCCTCCACGCCCTAGGGCCTCCCGGACAGCGCCGACCCCGCGCTCCAGTGTCCCCCCGCAAGCGTGCTGTGCCCTACCTCCCCGCCAGGCCAGCGCCGGCCCAGCGGAACCCAGGGGCCTTTCCACTGAGCGGCCTGCGACAATCCCCAGGCCCGGCGCGGCCGTGCCCCTCATTTGGGATGTGATTTTTAGTCCAATGAATTTCGCTCAAGTCAACCTAAGGAAAATATGGATTTTGTACAACTTCCCAGGTTGGGGTCTTCTTTCTGCAGGGATTTCGTTTTATGTGGACTTTAACTTCATCAGGAGATGTCAACCCTTCCTTGGCCCACTCTGCCAACACGGCACAACCCCACCTGGGCCGGTACCAGTGTTCAGAATAAGACTAAGCCCATGACAGTCTCCTGTCCCGTGAATCTGGGGGTAAAGAGATCCCCAGTACAAGGTGAGCTTTGCTAGGAAAGACAAAGGGGTGAGTGGAGACCAGGCGGACAACCAGGAGAATGTACTGAGGGAGTGCCAGGGGAAAGTCAGACTGGGATTACAGCGCCGCGGGCACTTCTGCAGGTGGGCAGCAGAACACAGACTGTGTCTTCTACTAGAAAAAGCATTTTGGGGCTGGGGTTGTAGCTCAGTGGTTGAGCACTTGCCTTGCATGGGTGAGGAACTGGGTTCGAGCCTCAGCACCACATAAAATAAATAAAACAAAGATAAACACATACGAAAAAAACAAAGATATACACGGCACCTACTATCTATAATTGGAGAATGGCAAAAGGCTTCAGCCCATCAGTCTCACTTTGGTCACACGTTTATGAGCTTTCCTGAAAGGCAATACAGTGACAAATTGTACTTCATCAAAAGAATGTGTTTAAACTGGAATATACAGCATGTTAGAATTTCGCTGGGCTTGCCCACACGCCGGGGCACACCTCTGATCCCACTGACTCTGGAAGCTGAGGCAGGAGTATCACAGGTACAAGGTCCTGCCTCAAATTAAAAAGGACTGGGGGTTGTGGCTCAGCGGTTAAGCACCCTTGGGTTCAATCCTCAGTGCGAGTGCGTGTGTGTGTGTGTGTGTGTGTGTGAATTCACATGGCCTAAAAGCAGGATGGACATAAAAGGAGATTCTGGGGGGAGCTGGGGCTGGAGCTCAGTGGTAAAGCGCTTGCCTTGCACGTGTGAGGCACTGGGTTCGAGCCTCAGCACCACACAAAAATAAAGCTACTGTGTTTTTATCTACAAGTACATAAATATTTTTTAAAACGATTTTGGGAATTTAAAGAGAGATCAGTTGAAATTATCCAATCTGAACCACATGAAAAAAGACTGGGAAATGGAAGTGCCTCAAGGAATGAACATTTAGAAACCAAAATAAAAAATACAATACCAGGTCCAATTGAAAGCAAAAAATAGACACCGGTATCACCTAAGTGTAAATCAAACAAAACGTGTATGCTGAGGACTAAAATGCTGACAAGTCAAGTAGATGGAAATACTTTGTAAATTGTCAGATTCAACATACTGACAAATATTTCCGCCCCCCCCCCAAAATTCAGGTTTAATGAAATTCCTTCCAGTAGGCAGGAAATAAGCAAGGACAACACGAAACTGAAACAGCCCAGTTCCACCTTCCCAACAGCAGCCCACACGTTCTAGACTTGGGCTGAAAGTGCACACAACCTTGGGTTGCTGCATCAGAAGTCTACACCCCGTTCCCTTCCTTCAGTATGCACTTAACTTGGCTGCAATTCTTTGGGGGATCTGGTTAGAAAGGTCAGTGGTGTTAAGGAAGGTATTCTTCAGGGGTACCAGGTGCTGGTCCCACACCCAGGTCTGAGAGCAGGGTGACAGGCAGTCTGGAGCCATCAGAGGTACCTGGTCTGAGGCCTCCTACCTGATGTGCTTTTAAACAAGGTGAAATATCAGCAGCAGCTACTGACTTCCTTGACAGACAGTTATTAGTAATCACAGCAAGTCACCTCTCCTACTAGCAGTCCAGACAAGCCAGTGAAGGTTTCCGGCGGCTCCCCAAGGGGAAGGCTGTGCATGCCTGTCTTAGGTGTATCACCAGCACCCGCAGCTCTTCCTCTGCGGTGGGTACAGCTTTGCTGTCCTTAAATCTTTGCTTATGTCTTATTTCCAACACTTCCTGCAATTTTTTCAGTGGCATAAGTCACAAACATACCCAGGGCTAAGTTGAGGTCCCATTGCCTCCTTGGACCCGTCCTCTAATAGGCTGATACAAAACCTTAGGGAAGGAGCCGGCACCATGGAACAGGCCTGCACTCCCAGCGACTCGGAGGCTGACACAGAATTGCAGGTTTGAGGCCAGCTTGGCCACCTCTGCAAGACTGTCGAAATAAAACTAAAAGGGGTAGCTAAGTGCTCAGAGGTAGAGTACTCCTGGGTTGAATCTCCAGTAGCAAAGGGCTGGGGGGGTGCTGGCTAGGGAAGATCAGAGCTCAGTGGTTCTGTGGTACAGCGTTCCTGGGGCCAGTCTCTGTTTAGTACTAAAACAAAACAGGAAGGAAGGGATAAGACTCCAAAGGTCTGGCAACACTTACATCAGAATGCAGGACATAGTCTCCAAAAAGATTTTTTATTTTTGGGGCGGGGTACCGGGGATTGAACCCAGGGGCACTCAACCACTGACCACATCCCTAGCCCTATTTTATATTTTATTTAGAGACAGGGTCTCACTGAGTTGCTCAGTGCTTCACTGTGGCTGAGACTGGCTTTGAACTAAAAATCCTCCTGTCTCAGCCTCTGGAGCCACAGGATTACATTCGTGTGCCTTGGCGCCTGGCTCCCAGCTCCAAGTAGGTTCAACAGCACTTGACCTCATAGGTTGGAACAGCTTTTAACTGGGCTGGACTTATTTACAAGTGTGCACCTCAGGAGGTGCACATGTGATCTGCTTATTGGTGCAGATGAATGTCCCTCTGTGGAGGCCCAGCCTATCCTAAGTGAAGTCCAGCGCTTGACCTTCCTGTACTCAGGAAGGGCCCGGAGAGCTTGGCATGCTGACCTTGCTCCTTTCTGCCAGGGTTCCTCTCGCTCTGTGGCCTCGCCCAGAGCCCACAGCCAGGCCCCTTTCTGTGAACCTTGGAGGTGGGGAACACCAGCACCTTCACAAAGCACAGAGCACTGGGAATGCTGGGGACAGGCATCACTTTGGGAAAAGGATTTCTAGTCTCTAATGCGAATGCAGCCCCAGGGAGTGGAACACCAGGTGGTCACCCGAGTGGGTGTTTGGGCAGCTCGCCTTGGCTGTTTCCGGGCTGTTAAGCTGTGTGTGTACATATGTGTCTGTGTCGCGTATGCCTGTTACACACGTCCCATGATGCAAAGCAGGAAGGCTCAGAGGCGGGCCTTTCACGCACTGACTAGACCATGAGGACCCGGACACTGATCTGATGGCACAGTTGACCCAGAGCTGAATGCATACCTCGAGGTGGGACCTGGCTGGACTGTGCCCTGGACAGCTCGCCCCTCCCTCCAGCCCCTCCCTCTCTGCCTCCCAGCTGCCCACCCTGGGGTTTCTGCCTTGGAGCCCGAGGACCGTGGACTGAGTCCTCCAGTTGTTAGTATCAGGTGTTCTGGCCACAGTGACAAAAAGTTACCATGAAATTCATCTGATATTTCATTTTTTCCCTTGGTTTGGTAACGGGATTTGGCTTAGCCTCATGAAAGAAGTGGAACCTTTCAATCTTTTTTCTATATTCTAAACAGCTTAGTGGTTCCCTAGAAGTTAGAATGTTGAACTCGGGTCTCAAAATAGGGCTGGACTACTCAGGTTCTGTGTTTCTCCAAACATTAGTGATGTTTAATTTTTGCCCTGACTACGTATACTCATGCGTAAGTTCCTCCCCCAGAATGCTGATTCTCTTGTTCCAGCCTACCCAGAGCTCTAGCCACTTACTAACACGAGTTCTGTGTGCGCTGGCACTCGTCCATCAGTAAGGGAACGCGGCCTGAGAGGAGCCACGAAGCCCGTGTTGTCATGGTGAATGGCAGAGCTGATACACATGCCAATCATCATCATCTGGAGACATCTAGACTTTCAAAATCGTGCCTACCCTCAGACCAGCCAACGCACCTGATCTCTTTTGACCTCTCGAGTTTCAAAATTGTCATGGTCACCTAGTGCTGACATTGCTTTCCAGAGTTTCCTGTTCGAAAATGATTTTCCTGAAGAACGCTGGTCAGCACGAGCAGCGTGGTGCATACCTGTAACTTTGTCACCTTGGCATTGTCAATAAAGGTGACTGTCTGTCACCTCCAGCACAGCCTGCTTCTGCAACACACTCAAACGGCTCAAGCTGATGCCCCAGCAGGAACTTCAGAGCAGTTCTGTCCGGCAGACACTTCCTTCAACTGGACCATCCAAGCATCTGCCGGAAAATGTGAAGCTCCCCTCTGGGATGACTGTGCAGGCCTGACCACTCACACAACTGGACCTAGGAACTCATGCCTGCCTGCTTTAACCCTCACAACCACGACTCCCACAGGATCCCTGTGGGGATAACCCTGGGCCCAGCAGGGGCACTGGCCCATGGGTCCCTGTCTCCTCAAGTTCTGTGACCCCAGGGCTGTGGCCTGCACGTGTGCTGTGTTCAAATACGTCTCCTAATCACTGGAGGGTGTTCTCCATCTTAAAGATTCTAAATTAAAAGCCAGTCCTGATGCCAAGCACTTCATGTACCACAACTTAGAATGCCATAGCAATGGGTTTTAAAGAGAGCAACATGGTGACGTTTACATTTACCTACAGCCTGGAGAATGGCCCGAGGGGACAACAGCAGCTGCAGATCTGTCCAGGCGAAGTCACTGGACTTCACCTAGGCCAGGCCAATGGAACCAGACGTGGATGATCCCAGATGCTCAGCAGATGGGTCTGCGGCCTCGACACTATGGGGAACATGGAGGAGCTGCATGCCCCAGAGGACAGCACAGCACCGCTCCGTCGGAGACGGCTCCCACTCCTTAGGTTCACCAGTGCCCCAGGGTGGATTCCTCCTCGCAGATGGAGGTGTCCAGTCTGGCTGAAGGTGCTCCTCGCTTCCTGCACTGCTTTCCCTCCAGGCTGAATTCTCTGAAGAACAGCTGAGGGCTTTGCCACAGGCACACCTTCAACGTTTCTTTCCAACATGACATCTGGTGACGGTCATCGGATGGCTTTGTTCTGAACGCCTTCCCACATTGAACACAGACCTTGTAGGGCCTTGGCGGTGTGAGGCCAGTGTACCTCTGGTGCTTGGTACAGGCTGGGCCATCACCAAAGGCCTTTCCACACTCAGTGCATCTACAGGGCTTCTCTCCAGTGTGAACCCCCTTATGCCTGATCAGGTGGGCAGTGCAGCTGAGGCTTTGCCACATTCCTGATATTCATAGGGCTTTTCTCCAGCATGAATTCTCAAATGAACAGCGAGATGTATGCTCTGCCTAAAGGCTTTCCCACATTTCTTTTTTTAAAAAAATATTTTTTAGTCTTAGGTGGACACAATATCTTTATTTTATTTTTTTTAACATGGTGCTGAGGATCGAACCCATTGCCTCACGCATGCCAAGCGAGCGCTCTACCACTTGAGCTATAGTCCAAGTCCACATTTCTTATATTCATGAGGTTTCTCTCCACAATGAACTCTCTGATGTCCAGTGAGTGCCATGCGATGGCTGAAGGCTTTCCCACAAACATCACATGCACAAGGCTTCTCTCCTGTGTGAATTCTCTGATATACAGTCAGTGATGAACCACTGCAAAAGGGTTTCCCACACACATTACATTTGTAGGGTTTCTCTCCAGTATGGATTCTCCTGTGCAGAGTAAGTCCTAGGTGAACACTGAAGGCTTTCCCACAGTCCATGCAATCAAAAGGCTTCTCTCCAGTATGGTAACGCCTAAAGTGCGGAGTAAGGGAAATGCTTACCTGAAGGTTTTCCCACACTCCATACAGTTGTAGGGTTGTTTGCCAGTGTGACATCTCTGATGTTGAGCAAAAGAGGAGCTATCTGTGAAGGCTTTTCCATATTCCTTACATGCGTAGAGCTTCTCTCCAGTGTGGATCCTGCGGTGCTGAGCCAGGTGTGACGGCTGCCTGGAGGCCTTCCTACATTCCTTAGCCTTGTACAGGTTTTCTCCAGTGTGAATCCTTTGATGTATAATAAGGTGAGCGTTCTGGCTGAAGGCCTTCCTACATTCCTTACATTCAAACAGTTTCCCCTGGGTGTGTGTTCTGTGATGCTGAGCAAGGTGGGGACTCTGCTTGAAGGCTTTCCACATTCTGCACATTCACAGGGTTTTCCACCAGTGTGAATTCTCTGATGAACAGTCACAGATGAACTATGAGTGAAAGTTTTCTCACATGATTACATTTAAAAATTTTCATTTCTGCATGAACATTCTTGTATTTTCATACCATGGAATGTTTGGAGGAGCTTTCTGTATCAGACTTATGATTATAAATGCTTTCTTCTCCATTGGGCAGGTGGCCACGATCCCCAGATCTGGTGAATCTGTAGCCTGGTTCTGCAGTGTGGGCTTCTTTATGAGGAGCTGATCCTTTCCTGCTAAATGTCTCTTGAGTCTGCCTCTCAACAAGGTCTTCACACTTCCAACCTTTTCAAAGTGCAGAGTGTGAAGTTCTCTCCACTAACACATCATCACACAAAGACTGTGTCAGAGACAGTCACTATGTCTCACATTCCACCTCTGAAAGATGGGCAAAACAAAGGTTTCCTTTATCACGGGCTATTAGCAACGGAAACACAGCGAGAAAGGTAATTCAAAATTATTTCATGAACACCCCCGCCCCCAAATCTATTAAATACCAGCATCTCAAGTGGAAAATATGCAAGGAGGTTCCAGAGAACAAGAGTAAATAAAAGGATACGGAAAAAAATGACTAAGACTTGAGACCTGAAATCCTGGAGGAGGAGTCTGCAGTGGCCCTGATGACACTCTATGCCTACATTGACCCAGGGGACTACAGAAAGCTCACTCTCTTCCACTTGCAATTGATTTTCATATATGCACTAGGTTTCTCTGTTGAAATATCAATATTGTCTTATTACTACTGCTGCTCAAGAGTCTCTAGAGAGGGGCTGGGGCTGGGGCTTGGTAGGGTAGCACCTGCCTGGCATGTGTGAGGCACTGGGTTCGATTCTCAGCACCACATATAAGTAAACAAATAAAATAAAGGTCCATCAACAACTAAAAACATCATTTAAAAAAAAATCTGTGGAGATCCTTCACAACCACACACATGGTGCTCTATGACCTTCTCTGGGACGTAGAGGTGATCCTGTGGCCATCTTCTCCTAACCAGATGATGGATTTTTCCAGTTGTTTTCTTACTTCAGTAACCTAGGTGTGCCACTTCTCAGGCCAGTTCTTAACGGGTTTTATTATTTTTGTTTTGTGCAAAATGAGTTATAAGAAGAAAATGAAGTGCAAGCGGCTGTGTTGGGGGTACCTGACAGCAGCAGGCTTCCCTCTCCCCCAGACATGTGGGGTGTGAGAAGCAATTCTGAGAAGTCCCAGTGAGGAGATCCCACCTCTGCAGATGGCTGAGCCACTTTCTGAAGGGATTTCCCTACCTGGTGCTCCCACACTCACCTGGGAAGGGGCTTCTCGTCATCTTGATCTTCACCTCCCAAGGCCGTTTCCCTAGCTCCAATACAGAAATTACATATGGCTTAGAAATGCAAAGTCCTGAATACACAAGAACACATGAAAATCTGTCATGTTCTGGGTTATTCCACAACTATAATCCAGTTCCTTATTTTGATACAATGCCATTACAGGAGTGGCTAGATACAGAGATAAAGCACATTCACAAGATAGACCACATAACATTGGAACAGTCCCGTAGGACTGCCAACAGTAGATTTAGAAAAATAAAACTCTGGGGGTTGGGGAGCAGAAATCTAGCCCAGAACCTATGGACCATCAGACACTATGGACCATCAGACACTATGGACCATCAGACACTATGGACCATACAGACACTAGAAAATGTTGTGCTTTTATAAAGGATCCCTAGAGACAGAATTTGGAGTGTACTCCAGTTAATTGCTTGTTTAACAAAACAATCAATACCCTTCAGAAGAATAGAACAGAATTCATTCTCTACAATGTTTTATTTATAGTGTCTATAATATAAACCCAAATTATTAAACAAAGGAAAGAGGAAAAAGAATCATACAAAGAATAAAATGTAATCAATGCAGATCAATCCTGTAATAACACAGATGTGGGACTTAGCCAAAAAGAGTTTGGTTTTTGCAGTACTGGGGATAGAATCCAGAACCTCATGCATGCTAGACAAATGCTTCACCACTGAGCCACATTGCCAACAAGTAGACAGAATTTTAAAAGAGCAGTTGCATCTCTGTGTGCTCAATAATGTAAAGGAAGTGAGCTGAAGAGCAAAGGGTGTGAAGATTCTACAATAAGTTTATTTGCAGTGACTTACATGAAGTTTTCACAAGAGGATTAAAAAAAAGAAAACTTCCATGTGGAAAAAAAAAAGGAATGTAAAGGAAAACATGACTGTAATGATAATGCCAAACAGGAAATCTCAGCAGAGAACAGAAATTAAAAAAAAAAAAGCGCCAAATGGAAATTCTAGATTTGGAAATACAAATGGAGGCCAGGCATGGTGATACACAACTATAACCCCATTTCCCCACAGGCTGAGGCAGGAGGAGGATGTCAAGTTTGAGACCACTTTCAGTAACTTAGCAAAATCCTGTCTCAAAAAAAAACAAAACAAAAAAATCTAAAGGGCTGGGGAGCTGGGCACATAGCACCTGCCTATAATCCCAGAGATTCAGGAGGCTGAGACAGGAGGATCAAGTTCGAGGCCAGCCTCAGCAACATAGGGAGTCAAAGTTCCTCTAGTTCTCCAGCATCACACCGTTGTAGCTGTGGGATGAGACAGCCTCACCCAGTGACACCAGGTACCTGTAGTTTTCTACCATCACACCCCTGTAGCCATGGGAGGAAACAGCCTCACCAGTGACACCAGGTTGCTGTAGTTCTCCATCACACTCCTGTATCTGTGGGAGGGGACAGCCTCACCAAGGGACACCAGGATGCTGTAGTTCTCCACCAAGACACTCATATATCTGTAGGAATGGACAGCCTCACCCATAACACCAGGTTTCTGTAGTTCTTTACTATCACACTCTGAAGCTGTGAAGGAACAGCCTCACCCAGAAACACCAGGTTCCTGTAGTTCGCCACCATCATACTCCTGTATCTGGGGGATAGTACAGCCTAACCCAGTGACACCTAGTTCCTGTAGTTCTACACCATTACAGCCCTGTAGCTATAAGAGGGGACAGCCTCAACAAGTGACACCAGGTTCCTATAGTTCTAAGCTTCACACTCCCGTAGTTGTGGGAGGAATCAGCCTCACCTACAGACACCAGGGTCCTGTAGTTCTCCAGCATCACACTTCTGTAGCTGTGGGAGAGGACAGCCTCAACCAGTGACACCAGGTTAATATAGTTCTCCTACATCACACTCCTGTAGCTATAAACAGAAACAGCCTCACCGAGTGACACCATGTTACTCTAGTTCTCCACCATTACACTCTGTACCTGTGGGAGGGGACAGCTTCACTCTTGACACCAGTTTCCTCTGTTTCTCCAACATCACACTCCTGTAGCTGTGGGAAGAAAAAGTCACACCCAGTGACATGAGAATCTTGTACTTCTCCACCGTCACACTCCTGTGGCTGTGGGAGGGGACAGGCTCACCCACTGACACCCGGTTACTATAGTTCTCCAGCATCACAATCCTGTGCCTGTGGGAGTGGAGAGCCTCATCCAGTGACACCAGGTTCCTCTAGTTCTCCAGCATCACACTCCTTTAGCTGTGGGAGGGGACAGCGTCACACAGTGACACCAGGTTCCTATGCTTCTCCACCATCATACTCCTGTAGCTGTGAGAGAAAAGACCCTCACCCAGTGACACAAAGTTCCTGTAGATCTCCAGAAATACACTCCAGTAGCTGTGGAAGGTACAGCCTCACACAGTGACACCAGGTTCCTATAGATCTTCAACATCACACTCCTGTACCTGTGGGAGGAGACAGCCTCATCCAGTGACACCAGTTTCCTATGGTTTTCCAGCATTAAACTCCTGTAACTTTGGAGTTGGCAGTCTCACTCATGACACTAGGTACTTTTAGTTCTCCTGAATCACACTCCTGTAGCTGTGGGAGGGGCAGCCTCCCCCAGTGACACAGGTTCCTCTAATTCTCCAACATCACACCCATATAGCTGTGGGAGGGGACAGCCTCACTAAGTGACATCAGGTTCCTGTAGTTCTCCACCATCACTCCTGTAGCTCTAGAAGTGGAGAGACTCACTCATGACACTAGGTTCCTGTAGTTCTCCAGCATCATATTCTTGTAGCTATGGGAGGGGACAGCCTCACCCAGTGACTTCAAGTTTCTCTAGTTCTCCAGAATCACACTCCTGTAGCTGTTGTGGGGACAGCCTCACCCAGTGACATCACATTTCTGTTGTTGTGCACCATCACACTCCTGTGGCTTTGGGAGGAGATAGCCACACCCAGTGACACCAGGTTCTTGTAGTTCTTCAGCATCACACTCCTGTGAATGTGGGAGGGGACAGCCTCATCCATTGATATCAAGATCCTATAGTTCTCTACCATCACATTCCTGTAGCTGTGGGAAAGGACAGCCTCACCCAGTGACACCATTTTTCTATATTTCTCCACCATCACACTCCTGTAATCTGGGAGTTGGCAGTCTCACTCATGACACTAGGTACTTTTAGTTCTCCTGCATCACACTCCTATAGCTGTAGGAGGGGACAGCCTCACCCAATGACATCAGGTGACTCTAGTTCTCCAGAATCATTTTTCTTTAGCTGTGGGAGAGAATAGCATCACCCATTGACACCAGGTTCCAATAGTTCTCCACCATCACACTCTTGTAGCTCTGGGAGTGGACAGCCTCACCCATGACATAAGGTTCCTCTAGTTCTCCAGCATCACACTCCTGTAGCTGTGGGAGGGACAGCCTCACCCAGTGACACCAGGTTAATATAGTTCTCCTACATCACACTCCTGTAGCTATAAATGGATACAGCCTTACCAGTGACACCATGTTACGCTAGTTCTGCACCATTATAATCTGTAGCTGTAGGAGGGGACACCTTCACTCTTGACACCAGTTTCCTCTGTTTCTCCAACATCACACTCCTGTAGCTGTGGGAAGAAAAAGCCACACCCAGTGACATGAGAATCTTGTACTTCTCCACCGTCACACTCCTGTGGCTGTGGGAGGGGACAGGCTCACCCACTGACACCCGGTTACTATAGTTCTCCAGCATCACAATCCTGTGCCTGTGGGAGTGGAGAGCCTCATCCAGTGACACCAGGTTCCTCTAGTTCTCCAGCGTCTCACTCCTTTAGCTGTGGGAGAGGACAGCCTCACTCAGTGACACCAGGATTCTATGTGTCTCCAGCATCACACTCCTGTTGCCGGGGGAGGAAACAGCTTCACTCAGTGATACCAGGTTCCTGTATTTCTCCAGTATCACACTCCTGCAGTTGTGGGAGGGGACTGACTTACCAGGTGACACCAGTTCCTCTAGTTCTCCAGCCTCACACTCCTGTAGCTGTTGTGGGGGACAGCCTCACCTAGTGACATCACATTTCTGTTGTTGTGCACCATCACACTCCTGTGGCTTTGGGAGGAGATAGCCACACCCATTGACACCAGGTTCTTGTAGTTCTTCAGCATCACACTCCTGTGAATGTGGGAGGGGACAGCCTCACCCATTGATATCAAGTTCCTATACTTCTCCACCATCACACTCCTGTAGCTGTGGGAGAGGACAGCCTCACCCAGTGACATCAGGTTCATACACTTCTCCAGCATCACACTCTTGTATAAGTGAGAGAGGACAGCTTCACCCATGACACCGTTTCCTGTAGTTCTCCACCATCACACTGCTATAGACATGGGAGTGGACAGCCTCACCAAGTGACACCAGGGTCCTGTAGTTCTTCAGCATCAAACTCCTGTACCTGTGGGAGGGGACAGTCTCACCGAGTACCACCAGGTGCCTCTAGTTCTTTAGCATCACTGTCCTGCATTGTGTGAGAGGACAGCCTCACCCAGGGACACTAGGTTCATTTGGTTCTCCAGCATCACACTTCTGTAGCTGTGGAAGGGGACAGCCTCACCCAGTAACATGAGGTTCCTGTTTTCTCCAGCATCACACACCTGCAGATTTGGGAGGAGACAGCCTCACCAAGTGACACCAGGTTCCTATAGATCTCCAGCATTAGACTCCTGTAGCTGTGGGAAGACAGCCTCACGCAGTGACACCACATTACTCTAGTACTCCAGCATCACACTCCAGGAGCTGTGAAAGTGAACAGCCTCACCTAGTGATACCAGGTTCCTATCATTCTGTAGCATCACACTCCTGTGGCTGTAGGAATGGACAGCCCAACCCAGTGACATCTGGTTCCTATAGCTCTCCACCATCACACTCCTGTAGCTGAGGGAGGGAACGGCCTCACCCAGTGACACCAGGTTCCTCTAGTTCTCCAGCATCACACCCCTGTAGCTGTAAGAGGGGACAGCCTCACCAAGTGACATCATGTTCTTCTAGTTCTTCAGCATCACATTCCTGTACCTGTGGGAGGGAACAGCCTCACCCAATAACACGAGGTTTCTGTAGTTCTCCACAAACACACCCTCTGGCTGTGGAATGATATCAGGTGATATCAGGTTCCTATTGTTCTCCACCATCACACTCCTGTATCTATGGGAGGGGAGAGTCTCACCCAGTGACACTAGGTTCCTATACTTTTTCTACATCACAAACCTGTACCTATAAGAGGGAACATTATAATCCAGTGTCACCAGGTTCCTCTAGTTCTTAGCATCACACTCTTGAGGCTGTGGGAAGAAACAGCCTCACCCATGACACTAGGTTCCTATCGTTCTCCACCATCACACTCCTATAGTGGGAAGGGGCAGCCTAACCAAGTGATACCATGTTCCTATAGTTCTCCAGAATCACATTCCTGTACCTGTGTGAGGTGACAGTATCACCCAGTGACACTTGGTTCCTGTAGTTCCTTAGCATTACACTCCTGTAGCTGTGGGAGTGGATAGCCTCACCCAGTGACACCAGGTTCCTGTAGTTATTCAACATCACACTCCTGTAGCTGCTGGAGAAGACAGCCTCACCCAGTGCTACCAGGTTCCTGTACTTCTACACCATCACAGTCCTGTTAGCTGTGGGAGGGTATTGCCTCACCCAGTACCACCTGGTTCCTGTAGTTTTCCAGCATCACACTCCTGTTGCTGTGGGAGGGGACAGTCTTACCCAGTGACATCTGGTTCCTGTAGTTTTTCAGAATGACACTCCTGTTGCTGAGGGAGAAGAAAGACTCACCTAGTGATTTCAGGTATCTCTAATTTTCCAGGATCACACTCCTGTACCTGTGGGAGGGGACAGCCTCACCAAGGGACACCAGCTTCTTGTACTTCTCCACAATCACATTCCTGTAGCATTTGGAGGGGACAGCCTCAACAATGACACCAGGTTCCTATGGTTCTCCACCATCAAACTCCTATACCTGTGAAGGTGGACAGCCTCACACAGTGACACCAGGTTTCTCTAGTTCTCCAGAATCACACTCCCGTAGCTATGAGTGGGGACAGTCTCACCCAGTGACATTAGGTTCCTGTAGTTCTCCAGAATCACAATCCAGTAGCTCTGGGAGGGAAGAGCTTCACCCAGTGACAACATATTCCTGTAGTTCTCCATCTTCACACTCCTCTAGTCGTAGAACAGAACAGCCCCACCCAGTGATATCAGGTTACTATAGTTCTCCAGCATCAGGCTCCTTCAGTATGGGAAGAGACAGCCTCACCCAGTGACACCAGGTTCCTCTAGTTATCCAGCATCACACTCCTGTTACTTGTGGGAAAGAAAAGCCTCACCCAGTGACACCAGGTTTCTGTACTTCTCCAGCATCACACGCCTGTTGCTGTGGAAGTAAAGAGCCTCACCCAGTGACACCAAGTTCCTATAGTTATCAGCATCACACTCTTGTTTCTCTGAGAGGGGACAGCCTCACCCAGTGACATCAGGTTCCTACAGTTCACCACCATCACACTCCTGTAGTTGTGGGAGGAGACAGACTCACCCAGTGAAACCAGGCTTCTATAGTTCTCCAGCATCACACTCATGTAGCTACCAGAGGGGACACCCTCAACAAGTGGCACCAGGTTCTTATGGTTCTCCAGCATAACTTGCCTGTAGATGTGGAAAAGGACAGCCTAACCAAGTGATACCAGGTTCCTGTAGTTCTCCACAATTACACTCTGTTAGCTGTAGGTGGGGACAACCTCACCCACTGATACCAGGTTTCTGTAGTTCTCCAGCATCACACACCTGTAGCTGCAGTGAAACATACTCACCATGTGACACCAGGATCCTGTAGTTTTCCACCATCACACCCCTGTAGCTGTAAGAGGGGACAGCCTCATCGACTGACACCAGGTTCCTATGGTTCTCCACCCTCTCACTCCCATCATGGTGGGAGAGGACAGCCTGACTCAGAGAAGCCAGGATCCTCTAGTTCTCCAGAATTATACTCCTGTAGTTGTGGGAGGAAAAAGCCTCACCCAGCGACACCAGGTTCCTGTAGTTCTACACCATCACACTCTGGTACCTATGGGAGAGGACAGCCTCACCCATTGACACCAGATTCCTATAGTTCTCCACCATCACACTCCGTAGCTGTGGGAGTGGTCAGCCTCACCCAGTGATACCAGGTTCCTCTAGTTCTCTAGAATCCCACTCCTGTAGCTGTGGGAGGAAACATCCTCACAGAGTGACACCAGGTTCCTCTAGTTCTCCACCATCATACTCCTGTAGCTGTGGGAGAAGAAAGCCTCACACAGTGACACCAGGCTTCTATAGTTCTCATGTATAAATTCCTGTACCTGTGGGAGGAGACAGACTCACCCAGTGACACCAGGTTCCTGTAATTCACAGCATCATACTACTATAGCTGTGGGAGGGAACAGCCTCACCCAGTGACATCAGGTTCCTAATTTTCTGCACCATCACACACTGTAGCTGTGGGAGGAGATAGCCTCACCAAGTGACACCAGGTTTCTGTAGTTTCCCAGCATCACACTCCTGTAGCTGTGGGAGTGGACAGACTCACCCAGTGACACCAGGTTCCTATAGTTCTACAGCATCACACCCCTGTAATTGTGGGAGGGTACAGCCTCACCCAGTGACACCAAGTTCCTAGTTCTTCACAATCACATTTCTGTTAGGTGTGCGAGGGCATAGCCTCACGCAGTGACATCAGGTCCTGTAGTTCTTCAGCATCATACTCCTGTAGCTCTGGAAGGGAAGAGCCTCACCCAGTGACACCAGATTCCTGTAGTTCTCCAGCATCACACACCTGTAGCTGTGGAGGGGACAGCCTCATCCAGTGACACCAGGTTCATATTGTTTTCCACCATCAAACCCCTATATCTCTGGGAGTGGACAGCCTCATCCATGACACCAGGTTCCTGTAGTTCTCCAGCATCACACTCCCATACCTGTGGGAGTGGATAGCCTCACCCAGTGACACCAGGTTTCTCTAGATCTTCAGCATCACACCCGTGTATATCGGTGAAAGGTGACAGCCTCACCCAGTAACACCAGGTTTTTGTGGTTCCCCAACATCACACTCCTGTAGCTGTGGGGGTGGACAGACTCAACCAGTGACACCAGGTTTCTCTAGTTCTCCAGCATCACACTATTCTAGCTGTGAAAGGTGACAGCCTCACCTAGTGACAACAGGTTCCTATAGTTCTACAGCATCACACTCCTGTAGTTGTGGGAGAGTACAGCCTCACCCAGTGACATCAGGTCCTGTAGTTCTCCAGCATTATACTCCTGTAGCTCTGAAAGGAAAGAGCCTCACATAGTGACACAGATTCCTGTAGTTCTCCAGCATCACACACCTGTAGCTGTGGAGGGTACAGCCTCACCCAGTGACATCAGGTCCTGTAGTTCCCCAGCATCATACTCCTGTAGCTCTTCAAAAAAGAGCCTCACCCAGTGACACAGATTCCTGTAGTTCTCCAGCATCACACATCTGTAGCTGTGGAGGGGACAGCCTCACCCAGTAACACCAGGTTTTTGTAGTTCTCCAGCATCACACTCCTGTAGCTGTGGGAGTTGACAGCCTCACCCAATGACACTAGGTTTCTATAGTTTCAACTATAAAACTCCTGTAGCTGTGGGAGGGGGAAATCTCAACAATGAAACCAGGTTAATATAGTTTTCCAACATCACACTCCTGTAGCTCTGAAAAGAAACAGCCTCACCCAGTGACATCAGGTTCCTATAGTTTTTCAGCATCATGCTTTTGTAATGTGGGAGGGGACAGCCTCATTTATTGACACCAGGTACCTAAAGTTCTCCAGCATCATACTCCTGTGCCCTTGGGAGCGAACAGCCTCACCAAGTGAGACCAGGTTCCTATGGTCTCCACCATCATACTCCAGTAGCTCTATGAGGGGAAAGCCTCACCCAGTGACACCAGGTTCCTATAGTCCTTCGCCATTACACTCTGGTAGCTGTGGGAGTGAACAGCCTCACCCAATGACATCAGGTTCCTTTAGTTCTCCACCATAACACTCCTGTAGCTGTGGGACAAAACAGACTCACCCAGTGACACCACATTCGTGTAGTTCTCCATCACACTTCTGTAACTGAGGGAGGGTCAACCTCACCCAGTGTCTCCAGGTTTCTAAAGTTCTCTGTATCACACTCCTGTAGCTGTGGGAGAAAAGAGCCTCTCCCAATGTCACCAGTTTCCTGTAGTTGTCCAGCACATCAGACTTCTGTAGTTGTGGGAGGAAAGAGCCTCACCAAGTGACACCAGACTCCTGAAATTCTCCACCATCACACTCCTGTAGCTGTGGGAGGGGAAGCCTCACCCAGTGACGCCATATTTCTAAAGTTCTCCAGTGTCATGCTCCTGTACCTGTGAGAAGGGACAACCTCACCCAGTGACACCAGGTTTCTGTAGTTCTTTAGCATCACATTCCTGTAGTTGATGGAGGGTACAGCCTCACAACATGACTTCAGGTTCCTATAGTTCTCCAGCATCACACTTTTGTTCCTGGGGGACAGGACAGCCTTACCCAGTGACATCAGGTTCCTGTAGTTCTCCAGAATCACACTCCTATATCTGTGGAAGGGGACAGCCTCACTCAGTGATACCAGGTTCCTATGATTCTCGACCATCACTCTTCTGTACCTGTGAGGGGGATAGCCTCAACCAATGAAACCAGGTTGCTCTAGTTCTCCAGCATCACACCCCTGTAGCTGTCAGAGGGGAAAGCACACCAAGTGACACCAGGTTCCTATGGTTTTCCACTATTACACTCCTGTAGCTGTGAGAGCAGACAGCCTCACCCAGTGACACCAGGTTTCTATAGTTCTCTAGCATCACACTCCTTACCTGTGGGAGGGGACAGCCTCACCCAGAGACACCAGGTTACTATGGTGTCCACCATCACACTCCTGTAGCTGTGGGAGGAAACAGCATCACCCACTGACACCAGGTTTATATAGTTGTTCACCATTACACCTCCTTACCTGTGGAAGAGGACAACCTCACTCAGTGACATCTGTTTCTTCTAGTTCTTTATCATCATATTCCTATATCTGAGGGAGGGGACAGCCTCACTCAGTGACATCAGGCTCCTATAGTTCTCAGGCATCACACTTTTGTACCTGTGGTAGGGGAAAGCCTCACCCAGTGACATTAGGTTCCTGTAGTTCTCCAGCACCACACTCCTGCAGCTGTGGAAAGGGACACAATCAACCAATGATTCCAGGATCCTATAGTTCTCCAGCATCACACTCCAGTAGCTGTGGGAGTAAAAAGCCTCACCCTGTGACACCAGTTTCTTCTTATTTTTCACCATCACACTTTTGTAGCTATGAGAGGGAACATTCTCTCCCAGTGACACCAAATTCTTGAAGTTCTCCAGCATCACAGTCCTGTAGCTGTGGGAGAGGAGAGCCTCACCCAGTGACACCAGGTTTCTGTAGTTCTCCAGCATCACAATCCTATAGCTGTGAGAGGGGACAGCCCCACCCAGTGAGATCAGGTTCCTCTAGATCTCCAGCATCACATTCTTTACACTATGGGAGGAGTCAGCCTTACCCAGTGACCCAGGTTGCTTTAGTTCTTTTTTTTTAGAGAGAGAGAGAGAGAGAGAGAGAGAGAAATTTTTTAATATTTATTTTTTAGTTATCGGCAGACACAACATCTTTGTTGGTATGTGGTGCTGAGGATCGAACCCGGGCCGCACGCATGCCAGACGAGCGCACTACCACTTGAGCCACATCCCCAGCCCTGCTTTAGTTCTTTAGCATCACATTCCTGTAGATTTTTAGGGAACAGACTCACCCAGAGACACAAGGTTCCTATGGTTCTCCAGCATTACAATCCTGTAGCTGTGAGAGGGGACACCCTCACACAGTGACAAGGGACACCCTCACACAGTGACACAAGGTTCATATGGTTCTCCCTGATAACAATCCTGTAGCTGTGGGAGAGGACAGCCTTATCCAGTGACACCAGGTTCCTATAGTTCTCCAGGATCACACTTCTGTACTTGTATGAGGGGACACTCTCACCCAGTGACCCCAGGTTCCTGTAGTTCTTTAGTACAACAGTCCTGTAGCAGTGGAAGTGGAAAGCCTCACCCAGTGACACCTGGTTCCTATAGTTCTTCACTATCACACTCCTGTAGCTATGGGCGGGGATAGCTTCACCCAGTGATACCAGGTTCCTATAGTTCTCCAGCATCACACTCCTGCAGCTGTTGGAGGAGACAGCCTCACCTATTGCCACCAGGTTTCTAGAGTACTCAATCTTCATGCTCCTGTAGCTGTGAGAGTGGACAGCCTCACCTATTGACACCAGATTCCTTTAGTTCTCCAGCTTCACACTACTGTGGCTGTGGGAGGGGATAGTTTCAACCTGTGATATCAGGTTCCTCTAGTTCTCCACCATCACACTCTTGTAGCTGTGGGAGAAGGCAGCCTCACCCAGTAACACCAAGTTTCTTAGTACTCCAGCATTACACTTCCGTAGCTGTCGCAGGGGACAACCTAACCAGTGACACCAGGTTCCTATTGATTTCCACCATCACACTCCTATAGCTGTGAGAGGGGACAATCTCACCCAGTGAAACCAGGTTCCTGTACTTCTTCATTTTCACACTCCTGTAGCTGTGGGAGGGTATAGCCTCACCCAGTGACACCAGGTTCCCGTAGTTCTCCAGCATCACACTCCTGTACCCGTAGGAGGGGATAGTCTCATCTAAGTGCCACAAAGTTTCTCTAGTTCTTTAGCATCACACTGTTGTAGTTGTGAAAGGAAACAGCCTCGCCCAGTGACACTAGGTCCCTATAGGTCTCCACCATCACGCTCCTGTAGCTGTGGGAGGGGACAGGCTCACCCAGTGATACCCAGTTCCTATATTTCACCAGCATGACACTCCTGTATCTGTGTGTGGGGACAGTCTCACCCAGTGACACCATAATCCTGTAGTTCTTTAGCATCACACTCCTGTAGCTGTGGAAAAGCACAGCCTCAGCCAGTGACTCCAGGTTCCTGTAGTTCTCCAGCCTCACACTCCTGTAGCTGTGGGAGGGGACAGCCTCACCAATGACAACAGGTTAATATAATTCTCCAATATCACACTCCTGTAGCTCTGAAAAAAAAAAGCCTCACCCAGTGACACCAGGTTCCTATAGTTCTCCAACATCACACTCTTGTATATGTGAGAGGAGAGAGCCTCACCAGGTTATGCCAGGTTCCCGTAGTTCTCCATTATCAAACTCCTGTACCTGTGAAAGTGGACAGTCTCATGCAGTGAAACCAGGTTTCTCTAGTTCTCCAGTACCACACTCCTGTAGCTGTGAGAGGGGACAGTCTCACCCAGTGACATCATGTTCCTCTGGTTCTCCAGAATCACACTCTGATAGCTCTGGGAATGAAGAGCCTCACCCAGTGACAAAAAGTTCCTGTAGTGCTCTATCATAACACTCCTCTAGATGTAGGACAGGACAGCCTCACCCAGTGACATCAGGTTACTATAATTCTTCACCATTACTCTCCTGTATCTGTGGGAGGGATCAGCCTCACCCAGTGACACCAGGTTTCTCTGTTCTACAGCATCACACTCCTGTAGCTGTGGGAGGGAACAGCGTCACCCAGTGACACCAGGTTATTATAGTGCTGCAGCATCACACTCCTGTAGCTATGGGAAGGGACAGCCTAACCAAGTGACACCAGGTTCTTGTGGTTCTCTACAATCACACTCTATTAGCTGTGGGTGGGGACAGCCTCACCCAGTGACACCAGGTTCATCTAGTTCTCGAGCATCACACTCATATAGCTTTGGAAGGAAAGAGTCTTACTCAGTGACACCAGGTTCTTGTAGTTCTAAGCATAACACTCCTGTTGATGTGGAAGGACAGCCTCACCCAGTGACTCCAGGTTCCTATGGTTCTCCAGCATCATACTCTGTGGCTGTTGGAGGGGATAACCTCACTCAGGTATACCAGGTTTCTATAGTTCTCAACTATCATATTTTTGTAGCTGTGGGAGAGGAAAGCCTCACCCAGTGACTTCAGGTTTCTATTGTTCTCCACCATCGTACTCCTGTAGCTGTGGGAGGGGACAGGCTTACCCAATGACTCCAGGTTTCTGTGGTTCTTAACCATCACACTCCCATACTTGTAGGAGGGGATGGCCTCATCCATTGACATCAAGATCCTGAAGTTCTTCAGCATCACATTCCTTTAGTTATGGGTCCTGGTATACCAGCGTGAGGCTGGTATACCAGGACACTATAGTTCTCCACCATCACACTCCTGTAGCTGAGAAAGGGGATAGCCTCTCCCAGTGAAATCAGGTTCCTGTCGTTCTCCAGCATCACACTCCTGTGGCTGTGGGAGAGGATAGCCTCACCCAGTGACACCAGGTTCCGATGGTTCTCCAGCATCACACACGTGTAGCTGTGGGAGTTGACAGCCTCACCCAGTGACACAGGGTTTCTGTAGTTCTCCACCATAAAACTTCTATAGCTGTGGGAGGGGACAGCCTTACCCAGTGACTCCAGGTTCCTGTAGTTCTCCAGAAACACATTCCTTTGGCTGTTGGAGGAAAGAACCTAACCTAGTGACACTAGGTTCATGTAATTCTCCACCATCACACTTCTGTAGCTGTGAAAGGGAAGATCCTTACCCAGGGACTCTGGGTTCCTATAGTTCTCCAGCATCACATTCCTGTATCTGTGGGAGAAAAGAGCCTCAAACAGTGACACCAGGTTTCTGTAATTTTCCACCATCACACTCCTGTAGCTGTGGGAGTGGACTTCTTTGGCTATGGGAGGAAACAGCTTCACCCAGGTACACTAAGACACTATAGTTCTCCACCGTCACACTCCTGTAGCTGAGAAAGGGGACACCCTAATCCACTGACACCAGGTTTCTCTATTTGTTCAGCATCACACTCCTGTAGGTGTGGGAGGAAAAAGCCTCACCAAGTGACATGAGGTTCCTGTTGTTCTTCAGCATCACACTCTATAGCTGTGTGAGTGGACAGCCTCATCCAGTTACTCCAGGTTCTTATAGTTCTCCACCATCACACTCTGTAGCTGTTGGAGGGGACAGCCTTACCCAGTGAGACCAGGTTCCTATAGTTTAGCATCACACTCCTGTGGCTGTGGAAGGGGACAACCTCACCCAGTGACACCAGATTCCTGTAGTTTCCCACCATTACCCTACTGTGGCTGTTGAAGGGGACAGCATCACCCACTGACACCAGGTTCCTATAAATATCCACATCACACTCCTGTAGCTGTGGGAGGAAACAGCCTCACCCAGTGACACTATGTTACTCTAGTTATCCAACATCACACTCTGTGCCTGTCGGGGGGGACAGCTTCACCCACTGACATGAGGTTCCTATAGTTCTCCACAATCACACTCCTGTATTTCTGGTAGAAAATAGCCACACCCAGTTACACCAGGTTCCTGTAGTTCTCCACCATCACACTCTTTTAGTTGGGAAAGGGGACATCCTCACCCAGTGACACCAGGTTTCTGTAGTTCTCCAGTATGACATTCATGTAGCTGTGGAAGGAAACAGCCTCAACGAGTGACTCCAGGTTCCTATAGTTCTTCACCATCACACTCTTGAACATGTGGGAGGGGACAGCCTCACCCACTGATATTTAGTTCCTCTAGTTCTTCACCATCACACTCCTGTGGATGTGGGAGGAGTTAGATACACTCACTGACACCAGCTTCTTGTACTTTTCCAGCATCACACTCCTGTAGCTGTGGGAGAAGACAGCCACACCCACTAAAACCAGGTTCCTGTAGTTTTCTACCATCACACTCCTATGGCTTTGGAAGGGACACCTCACCCAGTGACTCCAGGTTCTTATATTTCTCCACCATCACACTCCTGTAGCTGTAGGAAAAACAGCCTCACCCAGTGACACCAGGTTTCTGTAGTTCTTCACCATCACACTTCTTTGGCTGTGGGAGGGGAAAGCCTCACCCAGTAACTCCAGGTTCCTATAGTTCTCCATCATCACATGCATGTAGCTGTAGAGATGTCAACCTCACCCAGTGACACCAGGTTCCTGAAGTTTTCCATATCACTCTCCTGTAGCTGTGGGAGGGGACAGTCTCACCCAGTCACACCAGGTCCTGTAGTTCTCCACCATCACACTGCTGTACATGTGGGAGGGGACAGCCTCAACCAGTGACACCAGGTTCCTGTACTTCTCTAGCATCACACTCTTGTAGCTGTAGGAATGGAGAGCCTCACCCAGTGACACGAGGATCCAGTAGTTCTCCACCATCACACTCCTGTGGCTGTGGAAGGGGACAGGCTCACCCAATGACACCAGATTTCTATAGTTCTCCACCATCACACTCCTGTGGCTGTGGAAGGGGACAGGCTCACCCAATGACACCAGATTTCTATAGTTCTCCACCATCACACTCCTGTAGTTGTGGGAAGGAACAGCCTCAACCAGTGACATCAGGTTACTATAGTTCTCTAGGATCACACTTTTGTAGCGATAAAAGGGACATCTCATCCAGGGACATCAGGTTCCTGTAGTTCTCCCCCATCACACTCCTGTACCTGTGGGAGGGGACAGCCTCACTCAGTGACACCAGGATCGTATAGTCTCAACTATTAAACTCCTGTAGCTGTGAGAGGGGACAGCCTCACCAATGACACCAGGTTAATATAGTTCTCCAACATCACACTCCTGTGGCTATAAACGGAAACAGCCTCACCCAGTGAGAACAGGTTACTATAGTTCTCCAGCATCACACTCCTGTAGTGTTGGAGGGGACAGCCTAACCCAGTGACATCAGGTTCCTCTAGTTCTCCAGCATCACACTCCTGTAGCTCTGGGAGAGGTCAGCCTCATTCAATGACACCAGTTTTTTTAGTACTCCACCATCAAACTCCTGTACCTGTGAAAGGGGACAGCCTCACGCAGTGACACTAGGTTTCTCTAGGTCTTCAGCATCACACTCTTGTAGCTGTGAGAGGGACAGTGTCACACAATGACTCCAGGTTCCTGTAGTTCTTCATCATCACACTCCTCTAGCTGTAGAAAGGACAGTCTCACCCTGTGACATCAGGTTACTATAGTTCTCCACCATCACACACCAGGTTTCTCTAGTTCTCCAGCATCACACTCTTGTAGCTGTGGGAAAGGACAGCCTAACCAAGTGACACCATGTTCCTGTAGTTCTCCACAATCATGCTCTGTTAGCTGTGTATGGGGTCAGTCACACCCAGGGATACCAGGTTTCCATGGTTCTCCAGTATCATACTCTTGTATCTGTGTAAGGGGATAGCCTCACCAGTGACACCAGGTTCTATAGTTCATTACCATCATACTCCTCAACCAGTGACAGCAGGTTCCTGTAGTTCTCCAGCATCACACACCTGTAGTTGTGGAATAAAAGAGCCTCAACCAGTGACACCAGTTTCCTGTAGTTCTCAGCATTACACTCCTGTTGCTCTGGGAAAGGACAGCCTCACCCAGTGACATCATGTTCCTATAGTCCTCCACTATCATACTCCTGTGGCTGTGGGAGGAGATAGACTCACCCAATGACACCAGGTTTCTATAGTTGTCCAGCATCACATTACTGTACCTGGGGGAGGGGACAGCCTCAACAAGTGACATCAGGTTCTTGTAGATCTCCACCATCACACTCCTTTAGCTTTGGGAGGGGACAGACTCCCCAGTGACACCAGGTTCTTATAGTCATACAGCATCACACTCCTGTAGATGTGGAGAGGACAGCCTCACCCAGTGACACCATGTTCCTATAGTTCTCACCATCACATGCCTGTAGCTGAGGGAGGATACAGACTCACCCAGTGACACCAGATTCCTATAGTCCTCCATCATCACACTCCTGTAGATGTGGGAAAAGAGCCTAACCAAATGACACCAAGTTCCTTAGTTCTTCACATTCACACTCTGTTAGCTGTGGGTGGGGACAACCTCACCAAGTAACACCAAGATTCTGTAGTTCTCTAGCATCACATTCCTGTAGCTGTGGAAGGAGGCAGTCTCACCTAGTTATTCCAGGTTCTCTAGTTCTCCACCATCACATTCCTGGAGCTGTGGGAGGTGACAGACTCACCCAGTGAGTTCAGGTTCTTCTAGTTCTCCTCCATCACACTCCTTTAGCTGTTGAAGGGGACAGCCTCACCCAGTGACACCAGATCCTATGGTTCTCCAGCATCAAACTTTGAAGCTATGGGAGGGGACAGCCTCACCCAGTGACTCCAGGTTCCTATAGTTCTCCAGCATCACACTCTTGTATCTATGGGAGGGGACAGCCTCACCCAGTGATGCCAGTTCTCCACCATCACATTTCTGTGGCTGTGAAAGGGGACAGTCTCACCCAGGTACACCAGGTCCCTATAGTTCTCCACCATCACACTCCTGTAACTGTGGGAGGGGACAGCCTCACCCCGTGACTCCAGGTTCCTATAGTTCTCCAGCACCACACTCTTGTATCTATGAGAGGGGACAGCCTCACCCAGTGATGCCAGTTCTCCACCATCACATTCCTGTGGCTGTGAAAGGGGACAGTCTCACCCAGGTACACCAGGTCCCTATAGTTCTCCACCATCACACTCCTGTAACTGTGGGATGGGACAGCCTCACCCCGTGACTCCAGGTCCCTATAATTCTCCACCATCACACTCCTGTAGCTTTAGGAGGAAACAGCCTCACCTAGTGAGATCAAATTCCAGTAGTTCTTCAGCATTACACTCCTGAGGCCGTGGGAGGGGACAGCCTCATATAGTGACTCCAGGTTTCCTCTAGTTCTCCAACATCACAATCCTCTAGCTGTGGGAGTGGACAACCTTACCCAGTGGTACCAGGATCCTATGGTTCCCCAGCCTCACACTCCTGTAGCTGTGGGAGGAAACACACTCACACAGGTAGACAATTAAACTCCTGTAGTTGTGGGCAGGGATAGTCACCCAGTGACACCAGGTTCCTGTAGTTCTCCAGCATCACACTCCTGTACCTATGGGAGAAAACAGCCTCACCTAGTCACACCAGGTCCCTATAGTTCTCCACCATAACACTGCTGTGGCTGTGGGATGAGACAGTCTCACCCAGTGACTCCAGGTTCCTTTAGTTCTCCACTATCACAGTCCTGTAGCTATGGGAGGGAACAGAGGCACCCATGGACACCAGATTCCTATACTACTTCAGCATCACACTCCTGTAGCTATGGGAGAAAACAGCCTCACCCAGGTACACCAGGTAACTAATGTTCTCCACCATCGAACTCCTGTTGCTGTGGGAGAAAACAGCCTCACCAAGTGACTCCAAGTTCCTATAATTCTCCACCATCACACTCCTGTATCTGTAGGAGGGGTCAGCCTTACCTACTGACACCAAGTTTCTATAATTCTCCAGTACACACTTCTGTAACTATGAGAGGAAAGAGACTCACCCAGGTACATCCAGCCCCTTAGATCTCCACCATAACACTCCTGTAGCTGTGAGAGGGGACAGCCTCACCCAGTGACACCAGGTTCCTATAATTCTCTAGCATCACACTCCTGTAGCTATGGGAGGAAAGAATCACCCAGGTACACCAGTTCCCTATAGATCTCCACTATCACACTCTTGTAGCTGAGAAAGGGGACAGCCTCACCCAGTGACACCAGGTTTCTTTAGTACTCTAGCATCACACTTCTGTGGCTATGGAAGGGGTCAGCCTCACCCAATGACTCCAGATTCCTGTAGTGCTCCAGCATCACACTCTTGTAGCTGTGGGAGGGAACAGCCTCCAACCTCTGCTCTCTGTAATATCCTTCTGCACACCTGTCTCCAACCTCTGCTCTCTTTAACAGTCCTTCTATTCCGCAGTCTCCAAACTCTATTGTCTTTAACGGTCCTTCTTAGGTTACCATGGTTCTTCAACAGCACACTGCTGCTGTTGGAGGAGACAACATCACCCAGTGCCACAAGGTTCCAGTAGTTCTCCACAATCACACTCCTGTAGCTGTGGGAGGAAAGAGCCTAACATAGTGACATCATGTTCCTGTAATTCTCTGCCACAGTCCGGCTGGGCACAATTCAGGAGCCACTTGTCAAAAGAAACTAACTTTATTTTTAGAACTACAAACGCCAAACAAAACAGCTCCTCAGGAAAAAACCCTCAGAGCCCAACTGCCACCACCGGCTTCCCACAAGCCTCTCACCCACACCAACCTCTCCACCTCCCACAATCCTCCTACTCTTGAGGCCGATTGGCTGGGTTGCATGGGCGGAGCCAAAGAAGTCCCCCAATGAGCAGCTCCATGAAGGAGCCAATCAGCTAGATGTTGCTGGGGCCGCTGTGAGCCAGTCATCAGCTGGCAGTCTGAAGGGCAGGGAAACAGCCCAATGAACATCACTGTGGAGGAGCCAATCAGCTAGATGTTGCTGGGGCCGCTGTGAGCCAATCGTCATCTGGCAGTCTGAAGGGCAGGGAAACAGCCCAATGAACATCACCGCAGAGGAGCCAATCAGCTAGATGTTGCTGGGGCCGCTGTGAGCCAATCGTCAGCTGGCAGTCTGAAGGGCAGGGAAACAGCCCAATGAACATCACCGCAGAGGAGCCAATCGGCTAGATGTTGCTGGGGCCGCTGTGAGCCAATCATCAGCTGGCAGCTGGAAGTTTGCTGGCAGCTGGAAGTTTTCTGGGGCCCCTTTGGCTGTGGCTCTCAACAGTTCTCCACTATCACACTCTTATAGCTGTGGGAGGGGTCAGCCTCACCCAATGACTCCAAGTCCCTGTAGTTCTCCACCATCATTCTCCTGTAGCTGTGGAAGAGGAAATCCTTTCCCAGGGATTCCAGATACCTATAGTTATCCAGCATCACACTCCTGTATCTGTGGGAGATTACAGCCTCATCCCACGACACCAGGTTTCCTTAGTTCTCCAAAATCACACTCCTTTATCTGCAGGAGGGAATAGCCTCACCCACTGACACCAGGTTTCTATAATTGTACACCATCACACTCCTGTAGCTTCGGAAGGGGACAGTCTCAACCAGTGACAAGAGGTTTTTTAGTTCTCCACCATCACATTCCTGTAGCTGTGGGAGGAAACAGCCTCACCCACTGACATTATGCTGCTGTATTTCTCCACCATCACCCTTCTGTAGTTGTGGGAACGGTCAGCCTCACCCAGTGACACCAGGTTCCTATAGTTCTCCACCATCACACTCGTGTAACTGTTGGAGGAGAGAGCATCATCCACTGACATTAGGTTCCTCTAGTTCTCCAGGATCACACTGCTGTAGCTGTGGGAGGGGACAGCCTCACCTTTTGCCCCATGTTCCTATAGTTCTCCATCATCACACTCCTGTAGTTGTTGGAGGAGACAGTCTCCTCCAGTTATATCAGGTTCCTGTTCTTTAGTATCACACTCCAGTAGCTGTGGAAGGGGACAGACTCACCCAGTGACACCAGGTTTCTGTAGTTCTCCAGCATCATACTCCTGTAGCTGTGGGAGAAGACAGTCTCACCCAGTGACACCAGGTTCCTGTAGTTCTTCAGCATCACATTCCTGTAATGTGGGAGGGAACAGCCCCAGCCAGTGACACCAGGTTTATTTAGTTCTTTAGCATCACTTTCCTGAAGCTTGTTAGGGAACAGACTCACCCAGGGACATGAGGTTCCTATAGTTCTCCAGCATCACACTCCTGTAGCTATAGAAAGGGTCAGCCACACACATTGACACCGGGTTCCTATAGTTCTCCAGGATCACACTCCTGTACCTTTGTGAGGAGACAGTCTCATCCAGTGACACCAGGTTCCTGTAGTTCTTTAGAATAACACTCATGTAGCAGTAAAAGTGAACAGCATCACCCAGTGACACCACGTTCCTTAGTTCTCCACCATCACACTCCTGTAGGTCTGGGAGTAAAAAGCCTCACCCATGACACCAGGTTCCTGTCATTCTCCAGCACCTTATAGCTTTGGGAGGGGACAAGATAACTAAGTGATTCCAATTTCTTTGGTTCTCCAGCATCACATTCCTGTAGTTGTGGAAAGAAACAGACTATCCCAGTGACACAAGGTTCCTATGGTTCTAGGCATCACACTCCTCTAGCTGTTAAAGGGGAAAGCCTCACCCAGAGACATTAGGTTCCTGTCATACTGTACCATCACACTCCTGTAGCTATGGGAGGGGACAGCCTCACTCAATGACACTAGTTCCTGTAGTTCTCAACCATCACAATTCTGTAGCTGTGGAAGTGGACAGGCTCACCCAGTGACTCCAGGTTCCTATAGTTCTCCAGTATCACACTCCTGTATCTGTGGGAGGGGACAGCCTCACTCAGTGACACCAGGTTCTCTATAGTTCTATACCATCAACTTCTGTAGCTGTGGGAGAGGACAGACTCACACAGTGACTCCAGGTCCCTATAGTTCTCCCAGCATCACACTCCTGTAATTGTGGGAAGAAACAGCCTCTCTCAGTGACAACAGGTTCCTGTAGTTCTTTATCATCACACTCCTGTAGCTGTGGGAGGGAACAGCCTCACCCAGTGACACCAGGTTCCTGTAGTTCTCCAGCATCACATTCTTATACCTGTGGAAGGGGACAGCCTTAAAAGTGAATCCAGGTTCCTATAGTTCTCCATCATCACACTCTTGTAGCTGTTGCAGGGGCAGCCTCACCCAGTGACATCACCTTCCTGTCGATCTGCATCATAACACTCCTATAGCTGTGGGAGGGGACAGCCTCACCCAGAGATGCTAGGTTCCTGTAGTTCTCCACCATCACTCTCTTGTAGCTGTGGGAGGGGACAGCCTCACTCAGTGACACCAGGTTTCTGTAGTTCTCCACTATCACATCGATGTAGCGGTGGGAAGGGACAGTCTCACCCATGGATACCAGGTTCCTGTAGTTCTTCAGCAACATACTCCTGTTCCTGTGAGAGGGGACAGTCTCACTGAGTGTCACCAGGTCCTCTAGTTCTTTAGCATCACACTCTTGTACTGTGTGAGGGGACAGCCTCACCCAGTGACACTAGGTTCTTCAGTGCTCCACCATCACATTCTTGTAGCTGTGAGAGGGCACAGCCTCACAAAATAACACCATGTTCCTATAGTTCTCTAGCATCACACTCCTGTATCTGGGTGAGGGGACAGTCTCACCGATTGAGACCAGGTTCCTGTACTTCTTTAGCATCACACTCTTGTAGCTGTCAGAGTGAACAGCCTCATCCAGTGACACCAGGTTTCTGTAGTTCTCAAACGTCACACTCCTGTACCATGGGAGGGGACAGCCTCACTCAGTGAAATCATGTTTCTATAGTTCTCCAGCATAACACTTTTGTACCTGTCCCTGGGACGGGACACCCTCACCCAGGGACACCAGGTTTCTCTCGTTTTCCACCATCACACTCCTGTTGCTCTGAAAAAGGAGAGCCTCACCCATTGACACCAAGTCCCTCTAGTTCTCCAGCATCACACCCTGTAGATGTGGGAGGGGACAAACTCACACAGTGACAACAGGTTTCTATATTTCTGTAGCATCACACTCCTGTAGGTGTGGGAAGACAGCCTCACCCAGTGACATCAGGTACCTATAATTCTCCAGCATCACACTTTTGTATTTGTGGAAAGAGACAGATTCACCTAGTGACATCAAGTCCCTGTAGTTCTACAGCATCACACTCCTGTAGTGGTGGGAGAGGACACCCTCACCCAGTGTCTCCAGGTTCCCATAGTTCTCCATCATCACAGACCTATAGCTCTGGGAGTGGACACTCTCACCCAGTGAAAACATTTTTTTCTAGTCCTCCACCATCATATTCCTGTACCTGTGAAAAGGGACAGTCTCTTTATGTGACTCTAGGTTCCTCTAGTTCTCCAGAATCACATTCCTGTAGCTGTGGAAGATGATAGCCTCACCCAGTGACCCCAGGTTCCTATAATTTTCAACCATCACACATCTATAGCTCTGGGAGTGTGGACAGCTTCACAAATGACATGAGGTTCCTGTAATTCTCCACCATCACACTCCTGTAGCTGTGGGAGAAGACAGCCTCACCCAGTGACACCAGGTTCCTCTAGTTCTCAAGCATCCCACCCATGCAGCTATGGGAGAGGACAGCCTCACACAGTGACACCAGATTCCTGTAGTTCTCCAAAATCACATTCCTGTAGCTGTGGGAAGAGACACACTTATTCAGTGACAACAGGTTCCTGTAGGCTTCCACCATCAAAATACTGTATCTGTGGGAGGAAATAGCCTCACCCAGTGACACCAGGTCCCTGTAGTTCTCCTGCACAGCCTCCTGTAGCTGTGAGATGAGAAAGAATGACAAATTGACACCAGGTTCCTGTGGATCTAAGCATCATATTCCTGTATCTGTGGGTGGGAAGAGCATCATCCAGTGACAATTTTCCACCATCACATCCCTGTACTTTGGGAGGGGACAGCCTCACTCAGTGACACCAGGTTTCTATATTTCCCTGTAATTACACTCATGTAGCAACAAAGAAGACAACCTCACCCAGTGATACCAGGTTAAGGTAGATCTCAATCATGACACAGCATCTGCTCTGAATGGGGACAGCCTCACAGTGACACCAGTGTCCTCTATTTCTTCATAATCACATTCCTTTACCTGTGTGTGGGGACAGTATCTCCCATTGTCACCAGGTTCTTCTAGTTCTTTAGCATCACACTCCTATAGCTGTGAAAGGAGACAGCCTCAGCCAGTAACACCAGTTTCTTCTAGTTCTCCACCATCACACTCCTGTAGCTTGGAAAGGGGAGAGTGACACTCAGTGATACCATGTTCCTGTAGTTTTCCAGCATCACACTCCTGTAGTTATTGGAGAATACAGCCTCATCCAGAGACACCAGGTTCCTCTGCTTCTCCAGAATGTCACTCCTGTAGCTGATGGAGGGAAAAGCCTCACCCAGTGGCACCAGTTTCCTATAGTCCTCCACCATCACACTCCTGTAACTCTGGGAGTTGGCCATCTCACTCATGACACTAGGTACATTTAGTTCTCTGGCATCACACTCCTGTAGCTGTGGGAGGGGAAAGACACACCCAGTGACACCAAGTTCCTCAAGATCTCCAGCAAGACACCCATGTAGCTGTGGGAGGGGACGGCCTCACAAAGTGACATCAGGTTCCAATAGTTCTCCACCATCACACTCCTGTAGCTCTGGGAGTGGACAGCTTCACCCATGACATAAGGTTCCTGTAGTTCTCCAGCATCACACTCCTGTAGCTGTGGGAGGGACAGCCTCACCCAGTGACACAGGTTCCTCTAGTTAGTCCAGAATCATATTTCTTTAGCTGTGGGAGAGAACAGCCTCACCCAGTGACATCAGGTTCCAATAGTTCTCCACCATCACACTCCTGTAGCTCTGGGAGTGGACAGCTTCACCCATGACATAAGGTTCCTGTAGTTCTCCAGCATCACACTCCTGTAGCTGTGGGAGGGACAGCCTCACCCAGTGACACAGGTTCCTCTAGTTCTCCAGCTTCACACCCGTATAGTTGTGGGAGAAGACAGTCTCACCAAGTAACATCAGGTTCCTATAGTTCTCCATCACTTCTGTAGCTCTAGAAGTGGACAGACTCACTCATGACACCAGGATCCTGTAGTTCTCCAGCATCATATTCTTGTAGCTATGGGAGGGAACAGCGTCACCCAGTGACTCCAGGTTTCTCTGGATCTCCAGAATCATACTCCTGTAGCTGTTATGGAAGACAGCCTCACCCGGAGGCATCATGTTTCTGTCATTGTGCACTCCTCTAGTTTGGGGAGAAGTCATCCACAGCCAGTGACATCAGGTACTTGTATTTCCACAGCATCACACTCCTGTGGATGTGGGAGGGGACAGGCTCACCCATTGATATCAACTTCCTATAGTTATCCACCATCACACTCTTGTAGCTGTGGGACAGGACAGCCTCACCCAGTGACACTGGTTCCTATAGTTCTCCAGCATCACATTATTGTATATGTGAGAGGGGACAGCCTCACCCATGACACCGTTTCCTGTAGTTCACCATCACATTGCTATAGCTGTGGCAGTGGAGAGCCTCACCAAGTGACACCAGGGTCCTGTAGTTCTTCAGCATCAAACTCCTGTACCTGTGGGAGGGGACAGTCTCACCGAGTACTACCAGATGGCTCTAGTTCTTTAGCATCACTGTCCTGCATTGTGTGAGAGGACAGCCTCACCCAGGGACAATAGGTTTATTTAGTTCTCCAGCATCACACTTCTGTAGCTGTGGAAGGGGACAACCTTACCTAGTAACATGAGGTTCCTGTTTTCTCCAGCATAACATACCTGCCGATTTGGGAGGAAACAGACTCACCAGTGACATCAGGTTCTTATAGTTCTCCACCATCACATGCCTGTAATTTTCGGAGGAGACAGCCTTACCCTGTGACACCAGGTTCCTATAGATCACCAGAATTATACTCCTGTAGCTGAGGGAAGACATATCCTCATCCAGTGACACCACGTTACTAGTACTTCAGCATCACACTCCAGGAGCTGTGAAAGTGAACAGCCTCACCAAGTGACACCAGGTTCCTATTGTTCTGTAGCATCACACTCCTGTAGCTGTAGGAGGGGACAGCCCAAACAGTGACATCTGGTTCCTATACATCTCCACCATCACACTCCTGTAGCTGTGGGAGGGAACAGCCCCATCCAGTGACACCAGATTCCTCTAGTTCTCCATCATCACACTTCTGTAACTCTGGAGGGGATAGCCTCATCCAATGACAACGAGTTTCTGTAGTTCTCCACCATCACACCCTTGTAGCTGTAAAGGGGGACAGTGTAACCAAGTGACACCAGGTTCCTATAGTTCTCAGCATCACTCATGTAGTTGTGGGAGAAAATATCCTCACCCAGTAACACCAGGTTCCTGTACTTCTCAAATATCACACTCTGTAGCTGTGAAAAGGGACAGCATTGCCCAATGACACAAGATTCTTCATGTTCTCCATCTTCACAGTCCTATAGCTATGGTAGGGGACAGCTTTGCCCAGTGATACCAGGTTCCTGTAGTTCTCCAGCATCACACTCTGTAGCTGTGGAAGGTGACAGCCTCACCCAGTGACTCCAGATTCTATACTGCTCCACCATCAAACTCCTGTAGCTGTGGGAAGGCACAGCCTCAACCAGTGACACCAGGTTAATACATTTTGCCAACATCACACTCCTGTACCTATAAATGGATACAGCCTCATCCAGTGACATGTTACTCTAGTTCTCCACCATTATAATATGAAGCTGTGGGAGGGGACAGCTTCACTCTTGACACCAGTTTCCTCTAGTTCTCCATTATCACACTCGTGTAGCTGTGGGAGGAAACAGCCCCACCCAGTGGCACCAGGTTCCTGTAGTTCTTCAACATCACACTCCTGTAGCTATGGGAGAAAACAGACTCACCAAGTGACTCCAGTTACTATATTTCTCCACCACCACACTCCTGTAGTTGTGGGAGGGAACAGCCTCACCCAGTGACCCCAGGTTCCTGTAGTTCTCCAGCATTACACTCTGTAGCTGTGGGAGGGAACAGCCTCACCCATTGACACAAGGTTCCTATAGTTTTCCATCAGACTCCTGTAGCTGTGGGTGGGGACAGCCTCACCCAGTGAGAATAGGTTCCTATAGTTTCCCAGCAACACACTCCTGTAGCTGTGTGAAGAAAGAGCCACACCCAGTGACATGAGAATCCTGTATTTCTCCGCCGTCCCACTCCTGTGATTCTGGGAGAGGACAGGCTCACCTCCTGACACCAGGTTCCTATGGATCTCAAACATCAAACTCCTGTAGCTGTGAGAGGGGACGGTCTCACAAAGTTACACCATGTTCCTGTACTTTTTTAGTATCACACTCCTGTAGATTTGGGAGTGGACAGCCTCATCCAGTGACATCAGATTCCTCTACTTCTGCAGCATGACAATCTTGTCCCTGTGGGAAGGAACAACCTAAACAGTGACATCAGGTTCCTGTAGTTCTTTTGCATCAAACTCCTATACCTGTTGGACAGAAGAGCCTCACCAGTGACCAGGTTCCTATAGTTCTCCAGCATAACACTTCTGTACCTGTGGGAAAAGAGAGCCTCAACCAATGATATCAGATTACTCTAGTTCTCCACCATCACACTCCTATAGCTATGGGAGAGGACAGCTTCACCCAGTGGCACCAGGTTCCTATACTTCTCCAGCATCACACTCTTGTATATGTGAGAAGAGAGAGCCTCACCCATGATACCGGTTCCTGTAGTTCTCCACCATCACACTGCTATAGCTGTGGCAGTGGACAGCCTCACCAAGTGACACCAGGGTCCTGTAGTTCTTCAGCATCAAACTCCTGTACCTGTGGGAGTGGACAGTCTCACCAAGTACCACCAGGTGCCTCTAGTTCTTTAGCATCACTGTCCTGTACTGTGTGAGAGGACAGCCTCACCCAGGGACACTAGGTTCATTTAGTTCTCCAGCATCACAATACTGTAGCTGTGGAAGGAGACAACCTCACCCAGTAACACCAGGTTCCTGTTTTCTCCAGCATAACACATGTGTAGATTGGGGAGGAAACAGACTCACCAGTGACATCAGGTTCCTATAGTTCTCCACTGTCACACACCTGTAGATTTGGGAGGAGACAGCCTTACCTGGTGACACCAGGGTCCTATAGATCTCCAGCATTAGACTCCTGTAGCTGTGGGAAGACATAGCCTCACCCAGTAACACCATGTTACTCTAGTACTAGACCATCATACTCCAGTAGCTGTGAAAGTGAACAGCCTCACCGAGTGACACCAGGTTCCTATCATTCTGTAGCATCACACTCCTATAGCTGTAGTAGGGGATAACCCAATCAATAACATCTTGTTCTTATAGTTCTCACCATCACAGTCCTGTAGCTGTGGGAGGGGACAGAATCAACCAGTGACACCAGGTTCCTCTAGTTCTCCAGCATCACACTCCTGTAACTCTGAGAGGGGACAGCCTCACTCAGTGACTCCACATTAGTGTATTTCTCCACCATCACACCACAGTAGCTGTAAGAGGGGACAGCCTCACCAAGTGACACCAGGGTCCTTTAGTTCTCAGCATCACACTCTGTAGGTGTGGGAGAAAATAGCCTCATCCAGTGACGCCAGGATCCTGTAGTGCTCTAATATCACACTCTGTAGCTCAGGGAAGAAATAGCCTTACCCAGTGACACAATATTCCTGATGATCTCCAGCATCACACTCCTGTAGCTATGAAAGGGGACGGCCTCAACCAGTGAATCGAGGTTCCTGTAGTTCTCTAGCTTCACACTCTGTAACTCTGGAAGGGGACAGCCTTACCCAGTGACTCCAGGTTCTTATACTTCTGCACCATCACACTCCTGTAGCTGTTGGAAGGGACAGACTCAACCAGTGGCACCAGGTTAATATTGCTCCAACATCACACTCCTGTAGCTATAAAAGGAAACAGCCTCACCCACTGACACCCTGTTACTCTAATTATCCACCATTATACTCTGTAGCTGTGGGAGGGGACAGCTTCACTCTTGACACCAATTTCCTCTAGTTCTCCACCATCACACTCCTGTAGCTGTGGGAGGATACAGCCCCACCTAGTGGCACCAGGTTCTTGTAATTCTCCAATATCACACTCCTATAGCTATGGGAGGAAACAGTCTGACCCAATTACTCCACTTCTATATTTCTCCAGTATTACACTTCTGTAGCTTTGGGAGGGATCAGCCTTACCCAGTGACCGCAGGTTCCTGTAGTTCTCCAGCAATACACTCCTGTAGCTGTGGGAAGAAAGAGCCACATCCAGTGACATGTGTATCCTATAGTTCTCTGCCGTCACACTCCTATGTCTCTGGGAGAGGACAGTCTCACGCACTGACAACAGGTTCCTATGGATCTCAACCATCACACTCCTGTAGCTGTGGGAATGGACAGCCTCTTACAGTGACACCAGATTCCTCCAGTTCTCCAGCATAACAATCCTGTACCTGTGGGAGGGAACAGCCTAAACAGTGACATCAGGTTCCTTTGGTCCTTTTGCATCAATCTCCTATACCTGTTGGACAGAATATCCTCATCAGTGACCAGGTTCCCACAGTTCTCCAGCATAACACATCTGTGCTTGTTGGAAAATAGAGCCTCACCCAGTGACATCAGATTACTCTAGTTCACCACCACACTCCTTTCGCTGTGGGAGGGACACACTCGCCCATTGACTCCAGATTCCTATAGTTCTCTGGGAATCACACTACAGTAGCTATGGGAGAAGGCAGCATCACGCATGACACCAGGTTCTTATAGTTCTCCAGCATCATACTCCTGTAGCTATGGAAGGGGCAGCCTCACCAGTGACACAGGTTCCTCTAGTTCTCCAGCATCACACCCGTATTGCTGTGGGAGAAGACAGCCTCACCAATTGACACGAGTTTCCTATAGTTTTCCACCATCAAACTTCTGTAGCTGTGGCATGGGACAGCCTCACCCAATGACACCAGGTTCCTGTACTTCTTTAGCATCACACTCCTTTAGCTGTGGTAGTAGACAGCCTCATCCAGTGACACCATATTCCTCTAGTTCTCCAGCATGCCATTCCGGTACCTGTGGGAGGGAACAGCTTAAACTGTGACATCAGGTTCCTGTAGTTCTTTTGCATCAAACTTCTATACCTGTTGGACAGGATAGCCTCAACAGTGACCAGGTTCCTATAGTTCTCCAGCATAACACTTGTGTACCTTTGGGAAAAGAGAGCCTCACCCAGTGACATCAGATTACTCTTAGTTCTCCACCACCACACTCCTTTAGCTGTGGGAGCGGACACCCTCACCCATTGACTCCAGGTTCCTATAGTTCTCTGGGATCACACTCCAGTAGCTGTGGGAGAGTTCATCCTCACCCAGTGACACAAGGTTCCTCTAGTTCTCCATCATCACACTGCTGTAGCTCGGAAGGGGACAGCCTCACTCAGTGATACCATTTTCCTGTAGTTTTCCAGCATCACACTCCTGTAGTTATGGGAGAATACAGCCTCATCCAGAGACACAAGGTTCCTCTGGTTCTCCAGAATGTCACTCCTGTAGCTCAGGGAGGGAACAGCCTCACCCAGGGACACCAGTTTCCTATATTTCTCCACCATCACACTCCTGTAACTCTGGGAGTTGGTAATCTCACTCATGACACTAGGTACTTTTAGTACCCCTGCATCACACTCCTGTAGCTGAGGGAAGGGAGAGGAACAACCAGTGACACCAAGTTCCTCAATAGTTCAGCAAGATACCCGTGTAGCTGTGGGAGGGGACAGCCTCACCCAGTGACATCAGGTTAGTCTAGTTCTCCAGAATCATATTTCTTTAGCTGTGGGAGAGAACAGCCTCACCCAGTGACATCACATTTCTGTCATTGTGCACCATCATACTCCTGTAGTTTTGGGAGGAGACAGCCACAGCCAGTGACACCAGGTTCTTGTAGTTCTTCAAAATAATACTCCTGTGAATGTGGGAGGGGACAGCCCCACCCACTGATATCAAGTTCCTATAGTTCTCCACCATCACACTCCTGTATCTGTGGGACAGGACAGCCTCACCCAGTGACACCAGGTTCCTATAGTTCTCCAGCATCACACTCTTGTATATGTGAGAGGGGACAGCCTCACCCATAACATCGGTTCCTATAGTTCTCCACCATTACACTGCTATAGCTGTGGTAGTGGACAGGCTCACCAGGTGACACCAGGGTCCTGTAGTTCTTCAGTGTCAAGCTCCTGTACCTGTGGGAGTGGACAGTCTCACCGAGTACCATCAGGTGCCTCTAGTTCTTTAGCATCACTGTCCTGTACTGTGTGAGAGGACAGCCTCACCCAGTGACACTAGGTTCATTTAGTTCTCCAGCATCACACTTTTAGCTGTGGAAGGGGAAAACTTCACCCAGTAACACAGGTTTCTGTTTTCTCAATAGATCTGGGAGGAAAGAGATACACTAGTGATATCAGGTTCCTATAGTTCTCCATCGTCACACACCTGTAGCTTTGGGAGGAGACAGCCTCAGCAGGTGACACCAAGTTCCTATAGATCTCCAGCATTAGACTCCTGTAGCTGTGGGAAGACAGCCTCACGCAGTGACACCACATTACTCTAGTACTCCAGCATCACACTCCAGTAGCTGTGAAAGTGAACAGCCTCACCGAATGACACCAGGTTCCTATCGTTCTGTAGCATCACACTCCTGTAGGTGCAGGAGGGGACAGCCTCACCCAGTGATTCCAAGTTTCTATACTTCTCCACATAACACTCTTGTATATGTAAGAGGGGACAGCCTTACTTATGACACCGAATCCCATACATCTTCATCATCACACGGCTATAGCTGTGGTAGTGGACAGGCTCACCAGGTGACACCAGGGTTCTGTAGTTCTTCAGCATCGAAACTCCTGTACCTATGGGAGTGGATAGTCTCACAGAGTACCACCAGGTGCCTCTAGTTCTTTAGCATCACTGTCCTGTACTGTGTGAGAGGACAGCCTCACCCAGTGACACTAGGTTCATTAGGTTCTCCAGCATCACACTTCTGTCGCTGTGGAAGGGGACAGCCTCACCAGGCTCCTGTTTTCTCTAGCATAACACACCTGTAGTTTTGGGAGAAAACAGACTCACCAGTGACATCAGGTTCCTATAGTTCTCCACCATCACACACCTGTGGCTTTGGAAGTAGACAGCCTCAGCAGGTGACACCAGGTTCCTATAAATCTCCAGCATTAGACTCCTTTAACTGTGGGAAGACAGCCTCACACAGTGACATCACGTTACTCTAGTACTCCAGCATCACACTCCAGGAGCTGTGAAAGTGAACAGCCTCAACCAGTGACACCAGGTTCCTATGGTTCTATAGCATCACAATCTTGTAGCTGTAGGAGGGGACAGCCCAACCCAGTGACATTTGGTTCCTATAGTTCTCCACCATCACACTCCTGTAGCTGTGGGATGGAACAGCCTCATCCAGTGTCACCAGGTTCCTCTAGTTCTCCATCATCACACTCCTGTAACTCTGGGAGGTGACTACCTCACCCAGTGACACCAAGTTTCTGTAGTCTCCACCATCACACCCCTGTAGCTGTAAGAGGAGACAGCCTCACCAAGTGACACCAGGTTCTTATAGTTGTCAGCATCACACTTCTTTAGTTGTGGGAGAAAATACCCTCAACCAGTGACACCAGGTTCCTGTAGTTCTCCAGCATCACAGTCAGTAGCTGTGGAAGGGGACAGCCTCACCCTGTGACTCCAGGTTCCTATATTTCTTCACTGACACACTCCTGTACCTGTGGGAAGGAATAGCCCCAACCAGTGACACCAGGTTAATATATCTCTCCAACATCACACTCCTGTAGCTATAAACAGATAGAGCCTCACCCAGTGACACCATGTTACTCTAGTTCTCCACCATCATACTCTGTAGTTGTGGAGGGGACAGTTTCATTCTTGACAACATTTTCCTCTAGTTCTCCACCATCACACTCCTGTAGCTGTGAGAGCAGACAGCCTCACCTAGTGACACCAGGTTACTATAGTTCTCCTCAATCACACTCCTGTAGATCTGGAAGTAGACAGCCTCACCCAAGACACCAGGTTCCTCTAGTTCTCCAGCATCACACTCCTGTAGCTGAGGGAGTGGACAGTCTTACCCAATGACACCAGGGTCCTGTAGTTCTCCAGCATCAAACTCCTGTAGCTGTGGGAGAAGACAGTCTCACTGAGTGCCACCAAGTCCTCTAGTTTATTAGCATTACACTCCTGTTTTGTGCGAGGGGACAGCCCCACCTAGTCACACTAGGTTACTTTGGTTTTCCACCATCACACTGCTATAGCTCTTGGAGGGGACAACCTCACCCAGTGACATCAGATTCCAATTGTTCTGCACCATCATACACTGTACCTGTGGAAGGAGACAGCCTCAACAAGTGACACCAGGTTTCTATAGTTCTCCACCATCATGCTCCTGTAGCTGTGGGAGTGGACAGCCTCACCCAGTGACACCAGGGTTCTGTGGTTCCCCAGCATTACACTCCTATAGCTGAGGGGGTGGACAGACTAAACCAGTGACACCAGGTTTCTCTAGATCTCCAGCATCACACTATTGTAGCTGTGAAGGTGACAGCTTCATCCAGTGACACCAGGTCCTAGAGTTCTACAGCATCACACTCCTGGAGTTGTGGGAGGGTACAGCCTCAACCAGTAACATCAGGTCCTATAGTTCTCCAGAATCATACTCCTGTAGCTTTGCAAGGAAAGAGCCACACCTAGTGACACAGATTCCTGTAGTTCTCCAGCATCATACTCCTATAGCTGTGGAGGGGACAGCCTCATCCAGTGACACCAGGTTCTTACAGTTCTCCACCATCAAACTCCTGTAGCTCTGGGAGTGGAAAGCCTCACCAATGACACGAGGATCCTGTAGTTCTCCAGCATCACACTCCTATAGATGTGGAGGGGACAGCCTCTTCCAGTGACACCAGGTTCTTATAGTTATCCACCATGAAACACCTCTAGGTCTGTGAGTGGACAGCCTCACCCATGACTCCAGGTATCTCTAGATCTCCAGCATCACACCCATGTAACTGTTAAAGAAGACCACCTCACCCAGTAACACCAGGTTTCTGTAGTTCTCCAGCATCTCTCTCCTCTACCTGTGGGAGCGAACAGCCTCTTCCAGTGAGACCAGGTTCCTATGGTTCTCCACTACCATACTCCATAGCTCTGAGAGGGGAAAGCTTCACCCATTGACACCAGGTTCCAGTAGTTCTTCACCATTTCACTCTTGTAGCTGTAGGAGGGGACAGACTCGCCCAGTGATACCAGTTTTCTGTAGTTCTCCACCATCACACTCATGTAGCTGTGGGAATGGACAGCGTCACCCAATGACATCAGGTTCCTGTAGTTCTTCATCACACTCCTGTAACTGAGTGATGGTCGACTTCACCCAGTGACTCCAGGTTCCTAAAGTTCTGTAGTTTCACACTCCTGTACTTGACGGAGGATACAGCCTAATAAAATGATATCAGATTCCTATAGATCTCCAGCATCACACTTTTGTCCCTGTGTGAAGGGACATCCTCACTCAGTGACATCAGGTTCATCTAGTTCTCCAGCATCACCCCCCTGTAACTGTTGGAGGGGACAGCCTCTCCATGTGTGACACCAGGTTCCCATGGCTCACCACTATTATACTCCTGTAGCTGTGAGAGCAGACAGCCTCACACAGTGACACCAGGTTTCTACAGTTCTCCAGCATCACACTCCTTAACTGTGGGAAGTGTCAGCCTACCCAGACACACCAGGTTACTATGATTTCCCACCATCACACTCCTCTAGCTGTGGGAGGAAACAGCAACCACCACTGACACCAGGTTTATATAGTTGTTCACCATTATACCCCCTTACCCTTGGAAGGGGACAACCTCAGTCAGTGACAACAGTTTCTTGTAGTTCTTTAGCATCCTACTCCTATAGCTGAGGGAGAGGACAGCCTCACTCAGTGACATCAGGTTCCTATATTTCTCCTTCATCACACTCCTGTAACTGTGCTAGAGGACATCTCACCCAGGTACACTAGATCCCTATGGTTCTCCAGCATCACACTCCTGTACTGTGGGAGGGGACACAATCAACTCCTGTACTGTGGGAGGGGACACCAATTTCTTCTAATTTTCCACCATCCCACTTTTGTAGCTGTGAAAGGGAACAGCCTCTCCTAGTGACAACCAGTTCCTTGTCATTCTCCAGCATTACACTCCTGTAGCTTTCAGAGGAGACTCCCCAACCCAGTGATACCAGGTTCCTGGTGTGAGATGGGACAGCCTCACCAACTGATACCAGGTTCCCTTAGTTTTCCAGCATCACATTCCTTAATCTGTGAAAGGGGACAGCCTCACCCAATGACATCAGTTTTCTATACTTCTCCAACATAACTCTCCTGTAGCTGTGGGAAAGGACAGCCTTATCCCGAGACACCAGATTCCTGTAGTTCTCCAGCATCACACTCCTTTACCTGTGAGAGGTGACAGCGTCACACAGTGACATGAGTTTCCTGTAGTTCTTTAGCATCACACTTCTGTATCTTAGGGAAGAAACAGCCTCACCCAGTGACATTAGTTCCTATAATTCTCAAGCATCACACTCATGTGGCTCTGGGAGGGGATACCATGAACCCGTGACTCCAGGTACCTATTGCTCTCCAGCATCACACTCCAGTAGCTGTGAAAGGAAACAGCCTCACTCAGTGATACCAGGTTACTGTAGTTCTCCTCCATCATACTCCTGTAGCTCTAGAAGCAGACGGCCTCAGCCATGACACCAGGTTCCTCTAGTTCTCCAGCATCACACTGGAGAACACCAGGTTTCTGTAGCTGTGGGAGTGGACAGCCTCACCCAGTGACACCAGGGTCCTATAGTTCTCCAGCATCAAACTCCTGTAGCTGTGGAAGGGGACAGTCTCAACAAGTGCCACCATGTTCTCTAGGTTATTACCACCACTCTCCTATGCTGTGCGAGGGAACAGCCCCACCCAGTGACACTACGTTCCTTTGGTTCTCCACCATCACACTGCTATAGCTGTTCTAGGGGACAACCTCACCCAGTGACATCAGGTTCCTATTGTTCTGCACCATCACACACTGTAGCTGTGGGGGGAGACAGCCTCACCAAGTGACAGCAGGATTCTATAGTTCTCCACCATCATACTCCTGTAGCTGTGGGAGTGGACAGTCTCACCCAGTGACACCAGGGTTCTGTAGGTCCCAAGGATCACACTACTATAGCTGTGGGGGTGGACAGAATCAACCAGTGACACCAGGTTTCTCTAGTTCTCCAGCATCACACTATTCTAGCTGTGAAAGTTGACAGCCTCACCCAGTGACACCAGGTTCCTATAGTTCTACAGTATCACACTCCTGGAGTTGTGGGAGGGTACAGCCTCACCCAGTGACATCAGGTCCTGTAGTTCTCCAGCATCATAATCCTGTACTCTGTAAGGAAAGAGCCTCACCTAGTGACCAGATTCCTGTAGTTCTCCAGCGTCAAGCTCCTTTACATGTGAGAGGGGACAGTGTTACCTAGTGAAATCACTTTCCTTTAGTTCTTTAGCATCACACTCCTGTAGCTGTGAGAGGGAACAGCCTCACCCAGGGACATTAGTTCCTGTAATTCTCAAGCATCACACTCATGTGGCTGTGGGAGGGCATACACTCAACTCTTGACTCCAGGTACCTATTGTTCTCTGGCATCACACTCCAGTAGCTGTGAAACGAAACAACCTCAGTGACACCAGGTTACTGTAGTTCACCTCCATCATACTCCTGTAGCTCTGGAAGTAGACATCATCACCCATGACATCAGGTTCCTCTAGTTCTCCAGCAATACACTCCTGTAGCTGTGGGAGTGGACAGCCTCACACAGTGACACCAGGGTCCTGTAGTTCTCCAGCATCAAACTTCTGTAGCTGTGGGAGGGGACAGTCTCTCCCAGTGCCACCAGGTCCTCAAGTTTTTTAGCATCACACTCCTGTGCTGTTCGAGGGAACAGCCCCACACAGTCACACTCGGTTTTTTTGGTTCTCCACCATCACACTGCTATAGCTCTGGAGGGGACAACCTCATCCAGTGACATCAGGTTCCTATTGTTCTGCACCATCACACATTGTAGCTGTGGGAGGAGACAGCCTCAACAAGTGACAGCAGGTTTCTATAGTTCTCCACCATCATACTCCTGTAGCTGTGGGAGTAAACATCCTCACCCCCAGTGACACCAGGGTTCTGTGGTTCCCCAGCATCACACTCCTGTAGCTGTGGGGTGGACAGACTCAATCAGTGACACCAGGTTTATCTAGTTCTCCAGCATCACACTATTTTAGCTGTGAAAGGTGACAGCCTCACCATGTGACACCAGGTCCCTAATATTCTACGGCATCACACTCCTGGAGTTGTGGGAGTGTACATCCTCACCCAGTGACAGCAGGTCCTGTAGTTCTCCAGCATCACACACCTGTATCTGTGGAGGAGACAGCCTCATCCAGTGACACCAGGTTCTTATAGTTATCCACCATGAAACTTCTCTAGGTCTGTGAGTGGACAGCCTCACCCATGACACCAGGTATCTTTGGATGTCCAGCATCATACCCGTGTAACTGTTAAAAAAAAGACCGCCTCACCCAGTAACACCAGGTTTCTGTAGTTCTCCAGCATCACTCTCCTCTACCTGTGGGAGCGAACAGCCTCTTCCAGTGAGACCAGATTCCTATGGTTCTCCACCATCATACTCCATAGCTCTGGGTGGGGAAAGCCTCAAACATTGACACCATGTTCCAGTAGTTTTTCACCATTTCACTCTTCTAGCTGTAAGAGGGAACAGCCTCACCCAGTGACACCAGGTTTATATAGTTGCTCACCATTATACCCCCTTGCCTGTGGAAGGGGACATCCTCACTCAGTGACATCAGTTTCTTGTAGTTCTTTGGCATTATGCTCCTATAGCTAAGGGAGGGGACAGCCTCATTCAGTGACATCAGGTTCCTATAGTTCTCCTACCTCACACTCCTGTAGGTGTGGGAGGGGACATCTCACCCAGGTACACCAGGTCCCTATAGTTCTCCAGCATCACACTCCTGTACTATGGGAGGGGACACAATCAACCAGTGACTCCAGGTTCCTATAGTTCTCCAGCATCACACTCTAGTAGCTGTGGGAGTGGAAATCCTTACCCACCGACACCAATTTCTTCTAATTTTCCGCCATCCCACTTTTGTAGCTGTGAAAGGGAACAGCCTCTCCCAGTGACAACCAGTTCCTTGTCACTCTCCAGCATCACAAACCTCTAGCTGTGAGAGGGGACAGCCCCACCCTGTAACACTAGGTTCCTGGTGTGAGAGGGGACAGCCTCACCAACTGATACCAGGTTCCCTTAGTTTTCCAGCATCACACTCCTATATCTGTGGAAGGGGAGAGCTTCAAACAGTGACATCAGTTTTCTATACTTCTCCAACATAACTCTCCTTTAGCTGTGGGAAAGGACAGCCTCATCCAGGGACACCAGAATCCTGTAGTTCTCAAGCATCACACTCCTTTACCTGTGAGAGGGGACAGCATCACCCAGTGACATCAGTTTCCTGTAGTTCTTTAGCATCACACTTCTGTAGGTGAGGGAGGGAACAGCCTCATCCAGTGACATGAGTTCCTGTAATTCTCAAGCATCACACTCAAGTGGCTGTGGGAGGAGATACCCTCAACTAGAGACTCCAGGTACCTATTGCTCTCCAGCATCACAGTCCCATAGATGTGAAAGAACACAGCCTCATCCAGTGACACCAGGTTACTGTAGTTCTCCCCAATCAACTCCTGTAGCTCTGGAAATAGACAGCCACACCCATGACACCATCTTCCCACAGTTCTCCGGCATTACACTCCTGTAGCTATGGGAGTGGAAAGCCTCACACAGTGACACCAGGGTCCTGTAGTTCTCCAGCATCAAACTCCTGTAGCTGTGGAAGGGGACAGTCTCACCCAGTGCCACCAAGTCCTCAAGATTTTTAGCATCACACTCCTGTGCTGTGCAAGGGGACAGCCCCACCCAGTGACACTAGGATCCTTTGGTTCTCCACCATCACACTGCTATAGCTCTGGAGGGGACAACATCATCCAGTGACATCAGGTTCCTATTGTTCTGCACCATCATACACTGTAGCTGTGGGAGGAGACAGCCTCACCAAGTGACACCAAGATTCTATAGTTCACCATCATACTCCTGTAGCTGTGGGAGTGGACAGTCTCACCTAGTGACACCAGGGTTCTGTGGTTCTCCAACATCACACTCCTGTAGCTGTGGGGATGGACAGACTCAACTAGTGACACCATGTTTCTCTAGTTATCCAGCATCACACTATTGTAGCTGTGAAAGGTGACAGCCTCACCCAGTGACACCAGGTTCCTATAGTTCTACAGCATCACACTCCTGAAGTTGTGGGAGGGTACAGCCTCACCCAGTGACATCAGGTTTTGTAGTTCTCTAGCATCATACTCCTGTAGCTCTGCAAAAAAAGAGCCTCACCTAGTGACACAGATTCCTGTAGTTCTCCAGCATCACACACCTGTAGCTGTGGAGGGCACAGTTTCATCCAGTGACATCAGCTCCTGTAGTTCTCCAGCATCATACTCCTGTAGCTCTGGGAGTGGACAGCCTCGCCCATGACACCAGGTTCCTGTAGTTCTCCAGCATCACACTTCTGTACCTGTGGGAGTTGACAGCCTCACCCACTGACACCAGGTTCCTATCGTTTCAACTATAAAACTCCTGTAGCTGTGGAAGGGGACAGTCTCACCAATGACAACAGGTTAATATACTTTTCCAACATCACACTCTCGTAGCTCTGAAAGAAACAGCCTCACCCAGTGACATCAGGTTCCTATAGTTTTCCAGCATCACACTTTTGTGATGTGGGAGGGGACAGCCTCATTTAGTAACACCAGATTCCTATAGTTCTACCACATCATACTCCTGTACCTGTGGGAGTGAACAGCCTCTCCCAATGAGACCAGGTTCCTATGGTTCTCTACCATCATACTCCTTAGCTCTGGGAGTGGAAAGCCTCACCCATTGATACTAGGTTCCAGTAGTTCTTCACCATTACACTCTTGTACCTGTAGGAGAGGACAGCCTCACCCAGTGACACCAGGTTTCTGTAGTTCTCCAGCATCACACTCATGTAGCTATGGGAATGGCAGCCTCACCCAATGACATCATGTTCCTGTCGTTCTCCATCATACTCCTGTAACTGAGTGATGGTCAACCTCACCCAATGACTCCAGTTTCTTAAAGTTCTGTTGTATTACACTCCTATACTTGACGGAGGATTCAGCCTCATAAATGATATCAGGTTCCTATAGTTCTCCAGCATCACACTTTTGTCCCTGTGGGAAGGGACAGTCTCACCCATTGACATCAGGTTCATCTAGTTCTCCAGCATCACACCCCTGTAGCTGTTGGAGGGGACAGCCTCACCAAGTGTGACACCAGGTCCCTATGGCTCGCCACTATTACACTCCTGTAGCTGTGAGAGCAGACAACCTCACCCAGTGACACCAGGTTTCTATAGTTCTCCAGCATCATGTTCCTTACCTGTGGGAAGGGTCAGCCTCACCCAGACACACCAAGTTACTATGATTTCCCACCATCACACTCCTGTAGCTGTTGGAGGAAACAGCATCACACACTGATAACAGGTTTAGATAGTTGTTCAGCATTCTACCCCCTTACCCTTGGAAGGGGACAACTTCAGTCAGTGACATCAGTTTCTTGTACTTCTTTAGCGTCTTACTCCTATAGCTGAGGGAGGGGACAGCCTCACTCAGTGAAATCAGGTTCCTATAGGTGTCCTGCATCACACTCCTGTAGCTGTGGGAGGTGACAGCCCCACCCAAGTACACCCGGTCCCCATAGTTTACTAGCATCACACTCCTGAACTGTGGAAGGGGACACAATCAACCAGTGACTCCAGGATCCTATAGTTCTCCACCATCAAACTCCAGTAGCTGTGGGAGTGGAAAGACTTACCCAGTGACACAAGTTTCTTCTAATTTTCCACCATCCCACTTTTGTAGCTGTGAAAGGGAACAGCCTCTCCCAGTGACAACCAGTTCCTTGTCACTCTCCAGCATCACAATCCTGTAGCTGTGAGAGGGGACAGCTCCACTCAGTGACACTAGGTTTCTGGTGTGAGAGGGGACAGCCTCACCAACTGATACCAGGTTCCCTTAGATTTCCAGCATCACACTCCTGTATCTGTGGGAGGAGACAGCCTCACCCAGTGACATCAGTTTTCTATACATCTCCAACATCACACTCCTGTAGTTGAGGGAGGGAACAGCCTCTTCCAGAGACACCAGACTCCTGTAGTTCTCCAGTGTCACACTCCTTTACCTGTGAGAGGGGACAGCCTCACCCAGTGACATTAGTTTCTGTAATTCTCAAACATCACACTCATGTGGCTGTGGGAGGGGATACCCTCAACCCGTGACTCCAGGTACCTATTGTTCTCCAGCATCACACTCCACTAGCTGTGAAAGGAAACAGCCTCATCCAGTGACTCCAGGTTACTATAGTTCTCCTCCATCACACTCCTGTAGCTGTGGAAGTAGACAGCTTCACCCAGTGACACCAGGTTTCTGTAGTTCTCCAGCATCAAACTCCTGTGCCAGGGACTAGAAGGGAGTTCTCCTTCAAAGAATAGCCTGACAGTGCCAGGGACTAGAAGGGAGTTCTCCTTCAAAGAATAGCCTGGCAGTTACAAGAAACATCCCCCTGGGAGACATCTCGCCTGGGAGACACCCTGCAGCCATCCATCTCCCTGAGACATCCTGCAGCCATCTGTCTTCCTGAAACATCCTGCGTCATCTCACCTTGTGAAGACATCCAGCAACTGCCAATAAGAGAGCTTCCCCCATTTCCAGCATATAAATACCCCTGTGTGAACAATAAAAGTTTGCAGCTTGATCAGAACTCCTGTCTTGCTGTCACCTTTCGTGTCTCTTGTCCCTTCATCCCTCCCATCTAGGTTTGCTGCCCACGTTGATGTGTCCTGCCAGTCGGGACACTCCTGTAGCTGTGGGAGGGGACAGTCTCACTCAGTGACACCAGGCTCCTGTAGTTCTCCAGCATCAAACTCCTGTAGTTGGGGAGGGGACAGTCTCACCCAGGTACACTAGATCCCTATGGTTCTCCAGCATCACACTCCTGTACTGTGGGAAGGGAAACAATCAAAGAGTGACTACAGCTTTTTATAGTTCTTCACCATCACACTCCAGTAGCTGTGGGAGTGGAAATCCTTACCCACCGACACCAATTTCTTCTAATTTTCTGCCATCCCACTTTTGTAGCTGTGAAAGGGAACAGCCTCTCCCAGTGACAACCAGTTCCTTGTCATTCTCCAGCATCACAATCCTGTAGCTTTGAGAGGGGACTCCCCAACCCAGTGATACCAGGTTTCTGGTGTGAGATGGGACAGACTCACCAACTAATACCAGGTTCCCTTAGTTTTCTAGCATCACACTCCTTTATCTGTGGGAGGGGACAGCCTCACCCAAGGACATCAGTTTTCTATACTTCTCCAACATAACTCTCCTGTAGCTGTGGGAAAGGACAGCCTCATCCAGAGACACCAGATTCCTATAGTTCTCCAGCATCACACTCCTTTACCTGTGAGAGGGGACAGTGTCACACAGTGACATCAGTTTCCTGTAGTTCTTTAGCATCACACTCCTGTAGCTGAGGGAGGGAACAGCCTCACCCAGTGACATTAGTTCCTATAATTCTCAAGCATCACACTCATGTGGCTCTGGGAGGGGATACCATGAACTCGTGACTCCAGGTACCTATTGTTCTTCAGCATCACACTCCAGTAGGTGTGAAAGGAAACAGCCTCACCCAGTGACACCAGGTTACTGTAGTTCTCCTCCATCACACTCCTGTAGCTCTGGAAGTAGACAGTCTCATCCATGACACCAGGTTCCTCTAGTTCTCCAGCATCACACTCCTTTAGCTGTGGGAGTGGACAGCCTCACCCAGTGACACCAGGGTCCTGTAGTTCTCCAGCATCATACTCCTGTACTCTGCAAGGAAAGAGCCTCACCTAGTGACACAGATTTCTGTAGTTCTCCAGCATCATACATCTGTAGCTGTGGAGGGGTCAGCCTCATCCAGTGACATCAGGTCCTGTAGTTCTCCAGCATCATACTCCTGTAGCTCTGCAAGAAAAGAGCCTCTCCTAGTGACACAGATTTCTATAGTTCTCCAGCACCACACACCTTTAGATGTGGAGAGGACAGCCTGTTCCAGTGACATCAGGTCTTGTAGTTCTCCAGCATCATACTCCTGTAGCTCTGGAACGAACGAGCCTCACCTAGTGACACAGATTCCTGTAGTTCTCCAGCATCACACACCTGTAGTTGTGGAGGGGACAGCCTCATCCAGTGACACCAGGTTCATATAGTTCTCCACAATCAAACTCCTGTAGCTCTGGGAGTGGACAGCCTCACCCATGACACCAGGTTCCTGTAGTTCTCCAGGATCACACTTCCATACCTGTGGGAGTGGATAGCCTCACCCAGTGGCACCAGGTTTCTCTAGATCTCCATCATCACACTCGTGTAGCTGTGAAAGGGGACAGTCTCACCCAGTAACACTAGTTTATGTAGTTCTCCAGCATCACACTCCTGTAGCTCTAAAAGTACACAGCCTCACACATGACACCAGGTCCCTGTAGTTATCAAGCATCACACTATAGTAGCTTTCTAAGTGGACAGCCTCACCCCAGTAACACCAGGTTTCTGTAGTTCTCTAGCATCACACTCCTGTAGCTGTGGAAGTGGACAGTCTCACCAATGACACCAGGTTAATATAGTTTTCCAACATCACACTCCTGTAGCTCTGAAAAGAAACAGCCTCATCCAGTGACATCAGGTTCCTATACTTCTTTAGCATAATACTCCTATAGCTGAGGGAGGGGACAGCCTCACTCAGTGACACCAGGTCCCTTTAGTTCTCCAGCATCACACTCCTGTACTGTGGGAGGGGACACAATCAACCAGTGTCTCCAGGTTCCTATAGTTCTCCATCATCACATTCCAGTAGCTGTGGGACTGGAAAGCTTAACCCAGTGACAACAGTTTCTTCTAATTTTCCACCATCCCACTTTTGTAGCTTTGAAAGGGAACAGCCTCTCCCAGTGACAACCAGTTCCTTGTCATTCTCCAGCATCACAATCCTGTAGCTGTGAGAGGGGACAGCCTCACCCAGTGACACTTGGTTCCTGGTGTGAGAGGGGACAGCCTCACCAACTGATAACAAGTTCCCTTAGTTTTCCAGAATCACATTCCTGTATCTGTGGAAGGGGACAGCCTCAAACAGTGACATCAGTTTTCTATACTTCTCCAACATCACACTCCTGTAGCTGTGGGAGGAAACAGCCTCATCCAGGGACACCAGATTCCTGTAGTTCTCCAGCTTCACACTCCTTTACCTGTGAGAGGGGACAGCATCACACAGTGACATCAGTTTCCTGTAGTTTTTTAGCATCACACTCCTGTATCTGAGGGAGGGAACAGCCTCACCTAGTGACATTAGTTCCTGTAATTCTCAAACATCACACTCATATGGATGTGGGAGGGGATACGCTAAACCCGTGACTCCAGGTACCTATTGTTCTCCTCCATCACACTCCTGTAGCTCTGGAAGTAGACAGCCTCACCCATGACACCAGGTACCTATAGTTCTCCAGAAATACACTCCTGTAGCTGTGGGAGTGAACAGACTCACCCAGTGACGCCAGGGTCCGGTAGTTCTCCAGCATGAAACCCCTGTAGCTGTGGGATGCGACAGTCTCACCCAGGACAGTGCCACCAGGTCTTCAAGGTTTTTAGCATCACACTCCTGTGCTGTGCGAGGGGACAGCCCCACCAAGTCACACTAGGTTCCTTTGCTTCTCCACCATCACACTGCTATATCTGTTGGAGGGGACAATCTCATCCAGTGACAACAGTTTCCTATTGTTCTGCACCATGACACACTGTAGCTGTGGGAGGAGGCAGCCTCACCAAGTTACAGCAGGTTTCTATAGTTCTCCACCATCATACTCCTGTTGCTGTGGGAGTGGACAGCCTCACACCAGGGTTCTGTGGTTCCCCAGAATTACACTCCTGTAGCTGTGGAGGTGGACAGACTCAATCACTGACACCAGGTTTCTCTAGATCTCCAGCATCACACTATTCTAGCTGTGAAAGGTGAACAGCCTCACCCAGTGACACAAGTTCCTATACTTCTACAGCATCACACTCTTGGAGTTGTGGGAGGGTACAGCCTCACCCAGTGACATCAGGTCCCGTAGTTCTCCAGCATCATACTCCTGTAGCTCTGCAAGGAAGGAACCTCACCTAGTGACACAAATTTCTGTAGTTCTCCAGCATCACACACCTGTAGCTGTGGAGGGGACACCCTCATCCAGTGACACCAGGTTCATATAGTTCTTCACCATCAAACTCCTGTAGCTTTGTGAGTGGACAGCCTCACCCATGACACCAAGTTCTTGTCATTCTCCAGCATCACACTCCCGGAGTTGTGGGAGTGGTCAGCCTCACACAGTGACACCAGGTTTCTCTAGATCTCCAGCATCCCACCCGTGTAGCTGTGAAAGGGGACAACCTCATTCAGTAACACCAGGTTTCTGCAGTTCTCCAGCATCACACTCTTGTAGCTCTGGGAGTTGACAGCCTCACCCACTGACACCAGGTTCCTATAGTTTCAACTATAAAACTCTTGTAGCTGTGGGAGTTGACAGCCTCACCCACTGACACCAGGTTCCTATCGTTTCAACTATAAAACTACTGTAGCTGTGGAAGGGAACAGTCCCACCAATGACACCAGGTTAATATAATTTTCCAACATCACACTCCTGTAGCTCTGAAAAGAAACAGCTTCACCCAGTGACATCAGGTTCCTATAGTTTTACTGCATCATGCTTTTGTGATGTGGGAGGGGACAGCCTCATTTAGTGACACCAGGTTCTTATAGTTATTCAGCATCACACTTCTGTACCTGTGGGAGCGAACAGCCTCTCCCAGTGAGACCAGGTTCCTATGGTTCTCCACCATCATACTCCATAGCTCTGGGTGGGGAAAGCCTCACACATTGACACCATGTTCCAGTAGTTCTTCACCATTACACTTTTGTAGCTGTAGGAGGGGACAGCCTCACCCAATGACACCAGGTTTCTGTAGTTCTCCACCATCACACTCATGTAGCTGTGGGTATGTACAGCCTCACCCAATGACATCAGGTTCCTGTCATTCTCCATCATACTCCTGTAACTGAGTGATGGTCAACCTCACCCAGTGACTTCAGGTTCCTCAAGTTCTCTAGTATCACACTCCTGTACGTCACAGAAAATACAGCCTCATAAAATGATATCAGGTTCCTATAGTTCTCCAGCATCACAATTTGTCCCTGTGGGAAGGGACAGCCTCACCCAGTGACATCAGGTTCATCTAGTTCTCCAGCATCACACCCCTGTAGCTGTTGGAGGGGACAGCCTCACCAAGTGTGACACCAGGTCCCTATGGCTCACCACTATTACACTCCTGTAGCTGTGAGAGCAGACAGCCTCACCCAGTGACACCAGGTTTCTATGGTTCTCCAGCATCACACTCCTTACCTGTGGGAAGGGTCAGCCTCACACAGAGACACCTGTTTACTATGATTTCCCTCCATCACACCCCAGTAGCTTTGGAGGAAACAGTATCATCCACTGACACCAGGTTTATATAGTTGTTCACCATTATACCGCCTTACCTGTGGAAGGGGACAATCTCACTCAGTGACATCAGTTTCTTGTAGTTCTTTGGCTTCATACTCCTATAGCTGAGGGAGGGGACAGCCTCACTCAGTGACATCAGGTTCCTATAGTTCTCCTGCATCACACTCCTGAAATTGTGGGAAGAAACAGCCTCTCTCAGTGACAACAGGTCCCTATGGTTCTCCACCATCACACTCCTATAGCTGTTGGAGGGGACAACCTCACCCAGTGAAATCAGGTTGCTGTCATTCTGCACCATCCCACTCCAGTAGCTGTGGGGGCAGACAGCCTCACCCTATGACACCAGGTTGCTGTCATTCTGCTATACCACTCCTGTAGCTCTGGGAGTGGAAAGCCTCACTTTGTGACACCAGGTCCCTTTAGTTCTCCTGCATCACCTACCTGAGGCTGTGAAAGGGCACAGCCTCACCAACTGATACCAGGTTCCCTTAGTTTTCCAGCATCACACTCCTGTAGCTGTGGGAGGGGACAGCCTCACCCAATGACATAAGTTTTCTATACTTCTACACCATCACACTCCTGTGGCTTTGGTAGGGGACAGCCTCATCCAGTGACACCAGGTTCCTGTAGTTCTCCAGCATCACACCCTTGTACCTGTGAGAGGTCACAGCCTCACCCAGTGACATCATGTTCCTGTAGTTCTTTAGTATCACACTCCTGTGGCTGAGGGAGGGGACAGACTCACCTATGACATCAGGTTTCTATAGTTCTCCAGCATCACACTTTTGTACCTCTTGGAGGGGACAGCCTCACTCAGTGACATCAAGTTCCCATAATTCTCCAGCATTACACTCCTGTAGCTTTGGGAAGGGACACCCTCAACTCATGACTCCAGGTTCCTATTGTAGTCAAGCATTACACTCCTGTAATTGTGGGAAGAAACAGCCTCTCTCAGTGACAACAAGTTCCTGTAGTTCTTTATCATCACACTCCTGTAGCTGTGGGAGGGAACAGCCTCATCCAGTGACACCAGGTTCCTGTAGTTCTCCAGCATCACATTCTTATACCTGTGGGAGGGGACAGCCTCAAAAGTGGATCCAGGTTCCTATAGTTCTCCATCATCACACTCTTGTAGCTGTTGCAGGGGCAGCCTCACCCAGTGACACCACCTTCCTGTCGATCTGCATCATAACACTCCTATAGCTGTGGGAGGGGACAGCCTCACCCAGAGATGCTAGGTTCCTGTAGTTCTCCACCATCACTGTCTTGAAGCTGTGGGAGGAAACAGCCTCACTCAGTGACACGAAGTTCCTGTAGTTCTCCACTATCACATTGATGTAGCGGTGGGAAGGGACAGTCTCACCCATGGATACCAGGTTCCTGTAGTTCTTGAGCAACATACTCCTGTTCCTGTGAGAGGGGACAGTCTCACTGAGTGCCACCAGGTCCTCTAGTTCTTTAGCATCACACTCCTGTACTGTGTGAGGGGACAGCCTCACCCAGTGACACTAGGTTCTTCAGTGCTCCACCATCACATTCTTGTAGCTGTGAGAGGGCACAGCCTCACCAAGTAACACCAGGATCCTATAGTTCTCTAGCATCACACTCCTGTATCTGGGTGAGGGGACAGTCTCACCGATTGAGACCAGGTTCCTGTACTTCCTTAGCATCACACCCTTGTAGCTGTCGGAGTGAACAGCCTCATCCAGTGACACCAGGTTTCTGTAGTTCTCAAACGTCACACTCCTGTACCATGGGAGGGGACAGCCTCACCCAGTGAAATCATGTTTCTATAGTTCTCCAGCATAACACTTTTGTACCTGTCCCTGGGAGGGAACACCCTCACCCAGGGACACCAGGTTTCTCTCGTTTTCCACCATCACACTCCTGTTGCTCTGAAAAAGGAGAGCCTCACCCATTGACACCAGGTTCCTCTACTTCTCCAGCATCACACCCTGTAGATGTGGGAGGGGACAGACTCACACAGTGACACCAGGTTCCTATATTTCTGTAGCATCACACTCCTGTAGGTGTGGGAAGACAGCCTCACCCAGTGACATCAGGTACCTATAATTCTCCAGCATCACACTTTTGTATTTGTGGAAAGAGACAGATTCACCTAGTGACATCAAGTCCCTGTAGTTCTACAGCATCACACTCCTGTAGCAGTGGGAGAGGACACCCTCACCCAGTGTCTCCAGGTTCCCATAGTTCTCCATCATCACAGACCTATAGCTCTGGGAGTGGACAGTCTCACCCAGTGAAAACAGTTTTTTCTAGTCCTCCACCATCATATTCCTGTACCTGTGAAAAGGGACAGTCTCTTTATGTGACTCTAGGTTCCTCTAGTTCTCCAGAATCACATTCTTGTAGCTGTGGGAGATGATAGCCTCAACCAGGGACCCCAGGTTCCTATAGTTTTCAACCATCACACACCTATAGCTCTGGGAGTGGACAGCTTCACAAATGACATGAGGTTCCTGTAGTTCTCCACCACCACACTCCTGTAGCTGTGGGAGAAGACAGCCTCACCCAGTGACACCAGGTTCCTCTAGTTCTCAAGCATCCCACCCATACAGCTGTGGGAGAGGACAGCCTCACACAGTGACACCAGGTTCCTATAGTTCTCCAGCATCATATTCTTGTAGCTATGGGAGGGAACAGCCTCACCCAGTAACTCCAGGTTTCTCTAGTTCTCAAGAATCACACTCCTGTTGCTGTTGTGGGGGACAGCCTCACACAGAGACATCATGTTTCTGTCATTGTGCAACATCACACTCCTCTAGTTATGGGAGGAGTCATCCACAGCCAGTGACACCAGGTACTTGTATTTCCTCAGCATCACACTCCTGTGGATGTGGGAGGGGACAGGCTCACCCATTGATATCAACTTTTTATAGTTATCCACCATCACACTCTTGTAGCTTGGGACAGGACAGCCTCACCCAGTGACACTGGTTCCTATAGTTCTCCGGCATCACATTATTGTATATGTGAAAGAAGACAGCCTCACCCATGACACCGTTTCCTGTAGTTCTCCACCATCACACTGCTATAGCTGTGGCAGTGGACAGCCTCACCAAGTGACACCAGGGTCCTGTAGTTCTTCAGCATCAAACTCCTGTACCTGTGGGAGGGGACAATCTCACCGAGTACTACCAGATGCCTCTAGTTCTTTAGCATCACTGTCCTGTATTGTGTGAGAGGACAGCCTCACCCAGGGACACTAGGTTCATTTAGTTCTCCAGCATCACACTTCTGAAGCTGTGGAAGGGGACAACCTCACCCAGTAACACAAGGTTCCTGTTTTCTCCAGCATAACATACCTGCCGATTTGGGAGGAAACAGACTCACGAGTGACATTAGATTCCTATAGTTATCCACCATCACACACCTGTAATTTTCGGAGGAGACAGCCTTACCCTGTGACACCAGGTTCATATAGATCACCAGCATTAGACTCCTGTAGCTGTGGGAAGACATATCCTCATCCAGTGACACTACGTTACTCTAGTCCTCCAGCATCACACTCCAGTAGCTGTGAAAGTGAACAGCCTCACTGAGTGACACCAGGTTCCTATCGTTCTGTAGCATTACACTCTTGTAGCTGTAGAAGGAGACAGCCCAAACAGTGACATCTTGTTCCTATACATCTCCACCATCACACACCTGTAGCTGTGGGAGGGAACAATCCCATCCAGTGACACCAGGTTCCTCTAGTTCTCCATCATCACACTTCTGTAACTCTGGAGGAAACAGTCTCACCCAGTGACACCGAGTTCCTATAGTTCTCCACCATCACACCCCTGTAGCTGTAAAGGGAAACAGTGTAATCAAGTGACAACAGGTTCCTATCATTCTGTAGCATCACACTCCTATAGCTGTAGTAGGGGACAACCCAATCAATAACATCTTGTTCCTATAGTTCTCACCATCACACTCCTGTAGCTGTGGGAGGGGACAGCCTCACCCAGTGACTCCAAGTTCCTGTATTTCTCCACCATCACACCCCATTAGCTGTAAGAGGGGATAGCCTCACCAAGTGACACCAGGGTCCTATAGTTCTCAGCATCACACTCCTGTAGGTGTGGGAAAAAATAGCCTCATCCAGTGACACCAGGTTCCTGTAGTCCTCTAATATCACACTCTGTAGCTCAGGGAAGAAATAGCTTCACCCAGTGACACAAGATTCCTGATAATCTACAGCATCACACTCCTGTAGCTATGAAAGGGGACAGCCTCACCCAGTGACTCCAGGTTCTTATACTTCTGCACCATCACACTCCTGTAGCTGTGGGAAGGCACAGCCTCAACCAGTGACACCAGGTTAATATATTTCTCCAACATCACACTCCTGTAATTATAAATGAAAACAGCCTTACCCAGTGACACCCTGTTACTCTAATTCTCCACCATTATACTCTGTAGTTGTAGAGGGGACAGTTTCATTCTTGACAACAGTTTCCTCTAGTTCTCCACCATCACACTCCTGTAGCTGTGGGAGGGGACAGCCCCACCTAGTGGCACCAGGTTCTTGTAATTCTCCAATATCACACTCCTGTAGCTATAGGAGGAAACAGTCTGACCCAATTACTCCATTTCTATATTTATCCACCATCACACTCTTGTAGTTGTGGGAGGGAACAGCCTCACTCAGTGACCCCAGGTTCCTGTAATTCTCTAGCATTACACTTCTGTAGCTGTGGGAGGGAACAGCCTCACCCATTGACACCAGGTTCCTATAGTTCTCCAACAGCAGACTCCTGTAGCTGAGGGTGGGGATAGCCTCACCTAGTGATAGCAGGTTCCTATAGTTTCCCAGCAACACACTCCTGTAGCTGTGGGAAGAGCGAGCCACATCCAGTGACATGTGTATCCTATAGTTCTCTGCCGTCACACTCCTATGTCTCTGGGAGAGGACAGTCTCACGCACTGACAACAGGTTCCTATGGATCTCAACCATCACACTCCTGTATCTGTGGCAGGGGACAGCCTCAACCTTGACACCATGTTCCTATAATTCTTTATCATCACACTCCTGTAGCTGTGGGAATGGACAGCCTCTTACAGTGACACTAGATTCCTCCAGTTCTCCAGCATAACAATCCTGTACCTGTGGGAGGGAACAGCCTAAACAGTGACATCAGGTTCCTTTGGTCCTTTTGCATCAATCTCCTATACCTGTTAGACAGAATATCCTCATCAGTGACCAGGTTCCCACAGTTCTCCAGCATAACACATCTGTGCCTGTTGGAAAATAGAGCCTCACCCAGTGACATCAGATTACTCTAGTTCACCACCACACTCCTTTCACTGTGAGAGCGGACACACTCACCCATTGACTCCAGATTCCTATAGTTCTCTGGGAATCACACTACAGTAGCTATGGGAGAAGGCAGCATCACGCATGACACCAGGTTCTTATAGTTCTCCAGCATCATACTCCTGTAGCTATGGAAGGGGCAGCCTCACCAGTGACACAGGTTCCTCTAGTTCTCCAGCATCACACCCGTATTGCTGTGGGAGAACAGAGTCTCACCAATTGACACGAGTTTCCTATAGTTTTCCATCATCAGACTTCTGTAGCTGTGGCATGGGACAGCCTCACCCAATGACACCAGGTTCCTGTACTTCTTTAGCATCACACTCCTTTAGCTGTGGTAGTGGACAGCCTCATCCAGTGACACCATATTCCTCTAGTTCTCCAGCATGCCATTCCGGTACCTGTGGGAGGGAACAGCTTAAACTGTGACATCAGGTTCCTGTAGTTCTTTTGCATCAAACTTCTATACCTGTTGGACAGGACAGCCTCAACAGTGACCAGGTTCCTATAGTTCTCAAGCATAACACTTTTCTACCTGTGGGAAAAGAGAGCCTCACCCAGTGACATCAGATTACTCTTAGTTCTCCACCACCACACTCCTTTAGCTGTGGGAGCGGACACCCTCACCCATTGACTCCAGGTTCCTATAGTTCTCTGGGATCACACTCCAGTAGCTGTGGGAGAGTTCATCCTCACCCAGTGACACAAGGTTCCTCTAGTTCTCCATCATCACACTGCTGTAGCTCGGAAGGGGACAGCCTCACTCAGTGAAACCATTTTCCTGTAGTTTTCCAGCATCACACTCCTGTAGTTATGGGAGAATGCAGCCTCATCCATAGACACAAGGTTCCTCTGGTTCCCCAGAATGTCACTCCTGTAGCTCAGGGAGGGAACAGCCTCACCCAGGGACACCAGTTTCCTATATTTCTCCACCATCACACTCCTGTAACTCTGGGAGTTGGTAATCTCACTCATGACACTAGGTACTTTTAGTACCCCTGCATCACACTCCTGTAGCTGAGGGAAGGGAGAGGCACAACCAGTGACACCAAGTTCCTCAATAGTTCAGCAAGACACCCGTGTAGCTGTGGGAGGGGACAGCCTCACCCAGTGACATCAGGTTAGTCTAGTTCTCCAGAATCATATTTCTTTAGCTGTGGGAGAGAACAGCTTCACCCAGTGACATCACGTTTCTGTCATTGTGCACCATTACACTCCTGTAGTTTTTGGGAGGAGACAGCCACAGCCAGTGACACCAGGTTCTTGTAGTTCTTCAGAATAATACTTCTGTGGATGTGGGAAGGGACAGCCCCACCCACTGATATCAAGTTCCTATAGTTCTCCACCATCACACTCCTGTATCTGTGGGACAGGACAGCCTCACCCAGTGACACCAGGTTCTTATAGTTCTCCAGCATCACACTCTTGCATATGTGAGAGGGGACAGCCTCACCCATAACATCGGTTTCTATAGTTCTCCACCATCACACTGCTATAGCTGTGGTAGTGGACAGGCTCACCAGGTGACACCAGGGTCCTGTAGTTCCTCAGCATTGAAACTCCTGTACCTGTGGGAGTGGACAGTCTCACCGAGTACCACCAGGTGCCTCTAGTTCTTTAGCATCACTGTCCTGTACTGTGTGAGAGGACAGCCTCACCCAGTGACACTAGGTTCATTTAGTTCTCCAGCATCACACTCTTAGCTGTGGAAGGGGAAAACTTCACCCAGTAACACAGGTTTCTGTTTTCTCAATAGATCTGGGAGGAAAGAAATAGACCAGTGACATCAGGTTCCTATAGTTCTCCACCGTCACACACCTGTAGCTTTGGGAGGAGACAGCCTCACCAGGTGACACCAGGGTCCTATAGATCTCCAGCATTAGACTCCTGTAGCTGTGGGAAGACGGCCTCACCCAGTGACACCACGTTACTGTAGTTCTGAGCATCACACTCCAGTAGCTGTGAAAGTGAACAGCCTCACCGAGTGACACCAGGTTCCTATCGTTCTGTACCATCACACTCTTGTAGCTACAGGAGGGCACAGCCCAATCAGTGACATCTGGTTCCTATACATCTCCACCATCACACTCATGTAGCTGTGGGAGGAAACAGCCTCACCCAGTGACACCAGGTTCCTCTAGTTCTCCAGCATCATACTCCTGTATCTCTAGGAAGGTACAGCCTCACCCAGTGACACCAAGTTCCTGTAGTTCTCCAGCATCACACTCTGTAGCTGTGGAAGGGGACAGCCTCACCCAGTGATTCCAGGTTTCTATACTTCTCCACATAACACTCTTGTATATGTAAGAGGGGACAGCCTTACTCATGACACCGAATCCCATACTTCTTCATCATCACACAGCTATAGCTGTGGCAGTGGACAGCCTCACCAAGTGACACCAGGGTCCTGTAGTTCCTCAGCATTGAAACTCCTGTACCTATGGGAGTGGACAGTCTCACAGAGTACCACCAGGTGCCTCTAGTTCTTTAGCATCACTGACCTGTACTGTGTGAGAGGACAGCCTCACCCAGGGACACTAGGTTCATTAGATTCTCCAGCATCACACTTCTGTCGCTGTGGAAGGGGACAGCCTCACCAGGCTCCTGTTTTCTCTAGCATAACACACCTGTAGTTTTGGGAGGAAACAGACTCACCAGTGACATCAGGTTCCTATAGTTCTCCACCATCACACACCTGTAATTTTCGGAGGAGACAGCCTCAGCAGGTGACACCAGGTTCCTATAAATCTCCAGCATTAGACTCCTGTAACTGTGGGAAGACAGCCTCACGCAGTGACATCACGTTACTCTAGTACTCCAGCATCACACTCCAGGAGCTGTGAAAGTGAACAGCCTCAACCAGTGACACCAGGTTCCTATGGTTCTATAGCATCACAATCCTGTAGCTGTAGGAGGGGACAGCCCAACCCAGTGACATTTGGTTCCTATAGTTCTCCACCATCACACTCCTGTAGCTGTGGGATGGAACAGCCTCATCCAGTGTCACCAGGTTCCTCTAGTTCTCCATCATCACACTCCTGTAACTCTGGGAGGTGACTACCTCACCCAGTGACACCAAGTTTCTGTAGTCTCCACCATCATACCCCTGTAGCTGTAAGAGGAGACAGCCTCACCAAGTGACACCAGGTTCTTATAGTTGTCAGCATCACACTTCTTTAGTTGTGGGAGAAAATACCCTCAACCAGTGACACCAGGTTCCTGTAGTTCTCCAGCATCACACTCTGTAGCTGTGGAAGGGGAAAGCCTCATCCACTCCAGGTTCCTATATTTCTTCACCATCACACTCCTGTACCTGTGGGAAGGAATAGCCCCAACCAGTGACACCAGGTTAATATATCTCTCCAACATCACACTCCTGTAGCTATAAACAGATAGAGCCTCACCCAGTGACACCATGTTACTCTAGTTCTCCACCATTATACTCTGTAGTTGTGGAGGGGACAGTTTCATTCTTGACAACAGTTTTCTCTAGTTCTCCACCATCACACTCCTGTAGCTGTGGGAGGAAACAGCCCTACCAGTGGCACCAGGATCCTGTAGTTCTCCCACATCACACTCCTGTAGCTATGGGAGGAAACAGTCTCACCCAGTGACTCCAGTTACCTTATTTCTCCACTATCACATTCCTGTAGTTGTGGGATGGAACAGCCTCAACCAGTGACCCCAGCTTCCAGTAGTTCTCCAGCATTACAATTCTGTAGCTGTGGGAGGGAACAGCCTTATCCATTGACACAAGAATCCTATACTTCTCCACCATCAAACTCCTGTAGCTGTAGGTGGGGACAGCCTAACCCAGTGATACCAGGTTCCTTTAATTTTCCAGAAACACACTCCTGTAGCTGTGGCAAGAAAGAGCCACACCCAGTGACATGAGAATCCTGTAGTTTTCCACCATCACACTCCTGGGGATCTGGGAGGGGACAGGTTCAACCACTAACACCAGGTTCCTATAGATCTCAACCATCACATTCCTGTAGCCTGGGGAGGGGACAGCTTCACCATGTGATGCCAGTTTCCTGTACTTCATTAGTATCACACTCCTGTAGCCATGGAAGTGAAAAGCCACATCTAGTGATACCAGATTTCTCTAGTTCTCCAGCATGACCATCGTGTAACTGTGGGAGTGGACAGCCTAAACAGTGACATCAGGTTCCTGTAGTTCTTTTGCATCAAACTCCTATACCTGTTGGACAGAATGGCCTCACTAGTGACCAGGTTCCTATAGTTGTCAAGCATAACACTTTTGTACCTGTGGGAAAAGAGAGCCTCACCCAGTGACATCAGATTACTCTAATTCTCCACCATCACACTCCTTTAGCTGTGGGAGCAGACACCCTCACACATTGACTCCAGGTTCTTATACTTCTTTGGGATCACACTCCAGTAGCTGTGGGAGAGGACAGCCTCACCCAGTGACACCAGGTACCTCTAGTTCTCCACCATCACACTCCTGTAGCTCAGAAAGGGGACAGCCTCACTCAGTGATACCATTTTCCTGTAGTTCTCTGGCATCACACTCCTGTAGTTATGGGAGAATACAGCCTCACCCAGTGACACCAGGTTCCTCTGGTTCTCCAGCATCACACTCCTGTAGATGAGGGAGGGAACAGCCTCAACCAGTGACACCAGTTTCCTATAATTCTCCAACATTTCACTCCTGTAATCTGGGAGTTGGTAGTCTCACTCATGACACTAGGTACTTTTAGTACCCCTGCATCACACTCCTGTAGCTGCAAGACACCCATGTAGCTGTGGGAGGGGACAGCCTCACCCAGTGACATCAGATTAGTCTAGTTCTCCAGAATCATATTTCTTTAGCTGTGGAAGAGAACAGCCTCACCCAGTGACACCAGGTTCCAATAGTTCTCCACCATCACACATTTGTAGCTCTGTGAGTAGAGAGCCTCATCCATGACATGAAGTTCCTGTAGTTCTACAGCATCATACTCCTTTAGATGTGGGAGGGGCAGCCTCACCCAGTGACACAGGTTCCTCTAGTTCTCCTGCATCACACCCATATAGCTGTGGGAGGAGACAGCCATACCAAGTGACATCAGGTTCCTGTAGTTCTCCACCATCACTCCTGTAGCTCTAGAAGTGGACAGCCTCACTCATAACACCAGGTTCCTGTAGTTCTCCAGCATCATATTCTTGTAGATATGGGAGGGGACAGCCTCACCAGTGACTCCAGGATTCCCTAGTTCTCCAGAATCACACTCCTGTAGCTGTTGTGGGGACAGCCTCACCCAGTGACATCACGTTTCTGTTGTTGTGCACCATCACACTTTTGTAGTTTGGGGAGGAGACAGCCACAGGCAGTGACACCAGGTACGTGTAGTTCTTCAGCATCACACCCCTATGCATGTGGGAAGGGACAGCCTCACCCATTCATATCAAGTTCCTATAGTTCTCCACTATCACACTCCTGTAGCTGTGGGATGGAACAGCCTCACCCAGTGACACCAGGTTCCTCTAGTTCTCCAGCATCATACTCCTGTAGCTGTGGGAGGGAACAGCCTCACCCAGTGACACCAAGTTCCTGTAGTTCTCCACCTTCACACCCCTGTAGCTGTAAGAGGAAACACCCGCATCAAGTTACACCAGGTTCCTATAGTTCTCAGCATCACACTCCTGTAGTTGTGGGAGAAAAAGGCTCACCAGTGAAATCACGTTCCTATAGTTCTCCAATATCACTCTCTGTAGCTGTGGGAAGGGGCATCTTCACCCAATGACACAAGTTTCCTGATGTTTTCCAGCTTCATACTCCTGTACCTATGGGAGGGAATAGCCTCTCCCAGTAACACCAGGTTCCTGTAGTTTTACAGCATCACACTCTGTAGCTGTGGAAGGGGACAGCCTCACCCAGCAACTCAGGGTTTCTATACTTCTCCACCATCACACTCCTGTAGCTGTTGGAAGGGACAGACTCAACCAGTGGCACCAGGTTAATATATTGCTCCAACTTCACACTCCTGTATCTATAAATGGAAACATCCTCACCCAGTGACATCATGGTACTCTAGTTCTCCACCATTATACTCTGTAGCTGTGGTAGGGGACAGCTTCACTCTTGAAACCAGTTTCCTCTAGATCTCCACCATTACATTCCTATAGCTGTGGGAGGAAACAGCCCCAAGCAGTGGCACCAGGTTCCTGTAGTTCTCCAACATCACACTCCTGTAGCTATGGAAGGGGACAATCTCAGCCAGTGACACCAGGTTCCTATACTTTTTCTACATCACACACCTGTACCTATAGGAGGGGACATTATCATATGGTGCCACCAGGTTCCTCTAGTTCTTCAGCATCACACTCTTGAGGCTGTGGGAGGGGGCAGCCTAACCAAGTGACACTAAGTTTCTATAGTTCTCCAGCATCACACTCCTGTATCTGTGTGAGGTGATAGTATCACCCAGTGACACCTGGTTCCTGTAATTCATTAGCATCACACTACTGTAGCTGTGGGAGTGGACAGCCTCACCCAGTGCCACCAGGTTCCTGTACCTCTACACTGTCACGGTCCTGATAGCTGTGGGAGGGTATCACCTCACCCAGTACCACCCTGTTCCTGTAGTTTTTCAGCATTACTGTTGCTGTGGGAGGGGACAGTCTTACCCAGTGACATCTGGTTCCTGTAGTTGTCCAGAATGATTCTCCTGTAGCTGAGGGAGAAGACAGACTCCCCCAGTGATTTCAGATATCTCTAGTTTTCCAGGATCCCTCCTGTACCTGTGGGAGGGGACAGTCTCACCAAGGGACACCAGCTTCTTGTACTTCTCCACAATCACACTCCTGTAGCTCTTGGAGGGGACAGCCTCAACAATGACACCAGCTTTCTATGGTTCTCCACCATCAAACTCCTATACCTGTGAAGGTGGACAGCCTCACACAGTGACACCAAGTTTCTCTAGTTCTCCAGAATCACACTCCCATAGTGTGAGTGGGGACAGTCTCACCCAGTGACACCAGGTTCCTATGGTTCTCCACCATCAAACTCCTACACTTGTGAAGGTGGACAGACTCACACAGTGAAAACAGGTTTCTCTAGTTCTCCAGCATCACATTCCCGTAGCTGTGAGTGAGGAAAGTGTCACCCAGTGACATCAGGTTCCTGTAGTTCTCCAGAATCACAATCCAGCCTCACCCAGTGACAACAGGTTCCTGTAGTTCTCCATTGTCACACTCCTCTAGCTGTAGAAAAGAACACCCCCACCCAGTGATATCAGGTTACTATAGTTCTCCACCCTCACACTCCTGTATCTTTGGGAGGGATCAGCCTCACCCAGTGACACTAAGTCCCTATAGTTCTCCAGCATCATGCTCCTTAGCTATGGGAAGGGACAATGTCACCCAGTGATACCAGATTCCTCTAGTTCTCCAGCATCACACTCCTGTTATTTGTGGGAGGGAAAAGCCTCACCCAGTGAAACCAGGTTTCTGTACTTCTCCAGCATCACACTCCTGTAACTGTGGAAGGAAAGAGCCTCACCCAGTGACAACTAGTTCCTATAGTTATAAGCATCACACTCTTGTTTCTATGGGAGGGGACAGCCTCACCCAGTGATATCAGGTTCCTATAGTTCTCCACCATCACACTCCTATAGTTGTGGGAGGAGACAGACTCACCCATTGAAACCAGGGTTCTATACTTCTCCAGCATCACGCTCATGTAGCTTCTAGAGGGGACACCCTCAACAAGTGACACCAGGTTCTGTAGTTAACCAGCATCACAATCCTTTAGGTGTGAAAGAAGACAGACTCACCCAGTGACACCAGGTTCTTATGGTTATCCAGCATAACATTCCTGTAGATGTGTAAAAGGACAGCGTACCAAGTGATACCAGGTTCTTGTAGTACTCAACAATCACACTCTGATAGCTATGGGTGGGGACAACCTCACCCACTGACACCAGGTTTCTGTAGTTCTACAGCATCACACACCTGTAGCTGTGGTGGGACATACTCACAATGTGACACCAGGTTCCTATACATCTCCAGCATCACAGTCCTGTAGCTCTGGAAGAAAACAGCCTCACTCCATGGCACCAGGTTCCTGTAGGTTTCCACCATCACATGCCTGTAGTTGTAAGAGGGGACAGCCTCACTGACTGACACCAGGTTCCCATGGTTCTCCACCATCTCACTCCCATAATGATGGGAGAGAACAGCCTGACCCATTGAAGCCAGAATCCTCTAGTTCACCAGAATCATACTCCTATTGTTGTGGGAGAAAACAGCCTCACCTAGTGATATCAGGTTCCTGTAGTTCTACAGCATTGCACTCTGGTACCTGTGGGAGGGGACAGCCTCACCCATGGACATCAGATTCCTGTAGTTCTCCACCATCACACTCTGTAGCTGTGGCAACAGATAGCCTCACCCAGTGATATCAAGTTGCTATAATTCTCCACCATCACAATACTGTAGCTGTGGGAGGAATCAGCCTCACCCAGTGATACCAGGTTCCTCTAGTTCACTACAATCCCACTCCTGTAGCTGTGGGAGGAAACAGCCTCACCCAGTTATCAGGTTACTGTAGTTCTCCACAATCTCACTCTTGTAGCTGTTGGACGAAACAGCCTCACACAGTAACACAAGGTTCCTCTACTTCCCCACCATCACACTACTGTACTGTGGGAAAAGAAAGCCTCACCAAGAGACACCAGATTTCTATACTTCTCTAGCATCAATTCCTGTACCAGTGGGAGGAGACTGACACACCCAGTGACAGTAGTTTCCTGTAGTTGTCAGCATCATACTACTGTACATGTTGGAGGGAACAGCCTCACCCTATGACATCAGGTTCCTATTGTTCTGCACCATCACACACTGTAGCTGTGGGAGGAGACAGCCTCACCAAGTGACACCAAGTCTCTATACTTCTCCACCATCATACTCCTGTAGCTGTGGGAGTGGACAGCCTCACCCACTGACACCAGGTTACTATAGTTTAAACAATACAACTCCTTTAGATGTGAAAGAAGACAGTCTCACCATGTGGGAGAAGACAGCCTCATTTAGTGACACCAGGTTCCTATAGTTCTCCAGCATCAAACTCCTGTGCCCTTGGGAGCAAACAGCCTCACCAAGTGAGACCAGGTTCCTATGGTCTCCACCATCATATTCCAGTAGCTCTATGAGGGGAAAGCCTCACCCAGTGACACCAGGATCCAATAGATCTTCACCATTACACTCTTGTAGCTGTAGGAGGGGACAGTCTCACCCAGTGACACCAGGTTTCTGTATTTCTCCACCATCACACTCATGTAGCTGTGGAAATGGACACCGTCACCCAATGACATCAGGTTCCTATAGTTCTCCATCACTCTTGTAACTGAGTGATGGTCAACCTCACACAGTGACTCCAGGTTCCTAATGTCCTCTAGTATCACCATCCTATACTTGGCAGAGAATACAGCCTCATAAAATGATATCAGGTTCCTATAGTTCTCCAGCATCACACTTTTGTCCCTGTGGGAAGGGACACCCTCAACAGTGACCTTAGATTTATCTAGCTCTCCAGCATCATACCCCTGTAGCTGCTGGAGTGTACAGACACTCCAAGTGTAACACCAGGTCCCTATGGATTGCTACTATAACGCTCAGGTAGCTGTGAGAGCAGACAGCCTTACCCAGTGACACCAGGTTTCTATAGTTCCCCAGAATCATACTCCTTTATCTGTGAGAGGGGACAGTGTCACCCAATGACATCAGTTTCCTGTAGTTCTTTAGTATCACACTCCTAAAGCTGAGGGAGGGAACATCCTCACAAATGAAATTAGTTCCTGTGATTCTAAAGCATCACACTCATGTGGCTGTGGGAGGGGATACCCTCAAATCCTGACTCCAGGTACCTATTGTTCTCCAGCATCACACTTCCGTAGCTGTGAAAGGAAACAGCCTCACCCAGTGACACCAGGTTACGGTAGTTCTCCTCAATCACACTCCTGTAGCTCTGGAAGTAGACAGCCTCACCCAAGACACCAGGTTCCTCTAGTTCTCCAGCATCACACTCCTGTAGCTGAGGAAGTGGACAGCCTCACCACTCAGTGACACCAGGGTCCTGTAGTTCTCCAGCATCAAACTCCTGTAGCTGGGAGAGGGGACAGTCTCACCGAGTACCAGAAGGTCCTCTAGTTTATTAGCATCACACTACTGTTCTGTGTGAGGGGACAGTCACACCAAGTCACACTAGGTTCCTTTGGTTCTCCACCATCACACTGCTATAGCTCTTGGAGGGGAAAACCTCACCCAGTGACATCAGATTCCAATTGTTCTGCACCATCACACACTGTAGCTGTGGGAGGAGACAGCCTCACCAAGTGACACGAGGTTTCTATAGTTCCCCAGCATCACACTCCTATAGCTGTGGGGGTGGACAGACTCAACCAGTGACACCAGGTTTCTCTAGATCTCCAGCATCACACTATTGTAGCTGTGAAGGTGACAGCCTCATCCAGTGAAACCAGGTCCTAGAGTTCTACAACATCACACTCCTGGAGTTGTGGGAGGGTATAGCCTCAACCAGTGACATCAGGTCCTATAGTTCTCCAGAATCATACTCCTGTAGCTTTGCAAGTAAAGAGCCTCACCTAGTGACACAGATTCCTGTAGTTCTCCAGATTCGCACTCCTGTAGCTGTGGAGGGGACAGCCTCATCCAGTGACACCAGGTTCATACAGTTCTCCACCATCAAACACCTGTAGCTCTGGGAGTGGACAGCCTCACCAATGACACCAGGATCCTGTAGTCCTCCAGCATCACATTCCTGTAGTTGTGGGAGTTCACAGCCTCACCCATTGACACCAGGTTCCTATAGTTTAAAATATAAAACACCTGTAGCTGTGGAAGGGGACAGTCTCACCAATGACACCAGGTTAATATAGTTTTCCAACATCACACTTCTGTAGTTCTGAAGACAAACAGCCTCACAGAGTGAAATCAGGTTCCTATAGTTTTCCTGCATCATGCTTTTGTGATATGGGAGGGGACAGCCTCATTTAGTGACACCTGGTTCTTATAATTCTCCAGCATCACACTCCTGTACCTGTGGAAGTGAACAGCCTCTCCCAGTGAGACCTGGTTCCTATGGTTCTCCACCATCATTCTCCATAGCTCTGAGAGGGGAAAGCCTCACCTATTGATACCAGGTTCCAGTAGTTCTTCACCATTACACACTTGTGGCTGTAGGAAAGGACAACCTCACCCAGTGATACCAGGTTTCTGTAGTTCTCCAGCATCACACTCATGTAGCTGTGGGTATGGACAGCCTCACCCAATGACATCAGGTTCCTGTAATTCTCCATCACACTCCTGTAACTGAGTGATGGTCAACCTCACCCAGTGACTCCAGGTTTATAAGTTCTCTAGTATCAAACTCCTGTACTTGATGGAGGATTCAGCCTCATAAAAGGATATCAGATTCCTATAGATCTCCAGCATCACACTTTAGTCCCTGTGGGAAGGGACAGCCTCACCCAGTGACATCAGGTTCATCTAGTTCTCCAGCATCACACCCCTGTAGCTGTTGGAGGGGACAGCCTCACCAAGTGTAACACCAGGTTCCAATGGCTCACCACTATTACACTCCTGTAGCTGTGAGAGCAGACAGCCTCACACAGTGACTATAGTTCTCCAACATCACACTCCTTACCTCTGGGAAGGGTCAGCCTCACACAGAGACACCAGGTTACTATGATTTCCCACCATTACACTCCTGTAGCGGTGGGAGGAAACAGCATCACCCACTGACACTAGGTTTATATAGTTGTTTACCATTATACCCCCTTACCTGTGAAAGGGGACAACCTCACTCAATGACATCAGTTTCTTGTAGTTCTTTAGCATCATAATCCTATAGTGGAGGGAGGGGACAGCCTCACTCAGTGACATCAGGTTCCTAAAGTTCTCCTGCATCACACACCTGTAGCTGTGGGAGGGTACAGTCAAATTTAGGTACACCAGGTCCCAATAGGTCTCCAGAATCACACTCCTGCACTGTGGGAGGGGACACAATCAACCAGTGACTCCAGGTTCCTATAGGTCTCCACCATCACATTCTAGTAGCTGTGGGAGTCAAAAGCCTAACCCAGTGACACCAGTTTCTTCTAATTTTCCATGATCCCACTTTTGTACCTGTGAAAGGGAACAGTCTCTCCCAGTGACAACCAGTTCCTTGTCATTCTCCAGCATTACACCCCTGTAGCTGTGAGAGGGGACAGCCACACCCAGTGACATCAGGATTCTGGTGTGAGAGGGGACATCCTCACCAACTGATACCAGGTTCCCTTAGTTTTCCAGCATCACACTCCTGTATCTGTGGGAGGGGACAGCCTCACACAGTGACATGAGATTTTTATACTTCTCCAACATCACACTCCTGTAGCTTTGGGAGGGGACAGCCTCATCCAGTGACACCAGATTCCTGTAGTTCTCCAGCATCACACTCCTGTACCTGTGGAGGGGACAGCCTCATCCAGTGACACCAGGTTCATATAGTTTTCCACCATCAAACTCCTGTAGCTCTGGGCGTGGACAGCCTCACCCATGACACCAAGTTCTTATAATTCTCCAGCATCACACTCCCGTAGCTCTGGGAGTGGACAGCCTCACCTAGTGACACAGATTTCTCTCCATCTCCAGCATCACACCCGTGTCATTATGAAAGGGGACAGCCTCACCCAGTAAAACCAGGTTTCTGTAGTTCTCCAGCATCACACTCCTGTAGCTGTGGGAGTGGACAGCCTCACACAGTGACACCAGGGTCCTGTAGTTCTCCAGCATCAAACTCTATCTGTGGGAAACGACAGTCTCACTGAGTGCTACCACGTCCTCTAGTTTCCAAGCATCACACTCCTGTGCTGTGCGAGGGGACAGCCCCACACAGTGACAATAGGTTTTTTTGGTTCTCCACCATCACACAGCTATAGCTATTGGAGCGGACAACCTCACCACGTGACATCAAGTTCCTATTGTTCTGCACCATCATACACTGTAGCTGTGGGAGTGGACAGCCTCACCCAGTGACACCAGGTTTCTGTGGTTCCCAAGCATCATACTCCTGTAGCTGTGGGGGTGGAAAGAATCAACCAGTGACACCAGGTTTCTCTAGTTCTCCATCATCACACTATTCTCTCTGTGAAAGGTGATAGCCTCACCCAGTGACACAAGGTTCCTAGAGTTCTACAGCATCACACTCCTGGAGTTGTGGGAGGGTACAGCCTCACCCAGTGACATCAGGTCCTGTAGTTCTCCAGCATCATACTCCTGTACTTGTACAAGGAAAGAGCCTCACCCAGTGACACACATTCATGTAGTTCTCCAGCATCACACACCTGTAGCTGTGGAGGGGACAGCCTCATCCAGTTACACCAGGTTCTTATACTTATCCACCATGAAACTCCTCTAGCTCTGTGAGAGGACAGCCTCACCCATGACACCAGGTATCTCTAGATCTCCAGCATCACACCCGTGTAACTGTTAAAGAAGACCGCCTCACCCAGTAACACTAGGTATCTGTAGTTCTCCAGCATTACACTCCTGTACCTATTGGAGCCAACAGCCTCTCCTAGTGAGACCAGGTTCCCATGGTTCTCCACTACCATACTCCATAGCTCTGTGTGGGGAAAGCCTCACCCATTGACACCAGGTTCCAGTAGTTCTTCACCATTTCACTCTTGTAGCTGTAGGAGGGGACAGCCTCACCCAGTGACACCAGTTTTCTGTAGTTCTCCACCATCACACTCATGTAGCTGTGGGAATGGACAGCGTCACCCAATGACATCAGGTTCCTGTAGTTCTTCATCACACTCCTGTAACTGAGTGATGGTCGACTTCACCCAGTGACTCCAGGTTCCTAAAGTTCTGTAGTTTCACACTCCTGTACTTGGCGGAGGATACAGCCTAATAAAATGATATCAGATTCCTATAGATCTCCAGCATCACACTTTTGTCCCTGTGTGAAGGGACACCCTCACTCAGTGACATCAGGTTCATCTAGTTCTCCAGCATCACCCCCCTGTAACTGTTGGAGGGGACAGCCTCTCCATGTGTGACACCAGGTTCCTATGGCTCACCACTATTACACTCCTGTAGCTGAGAGAGCAGACAGCCTCACACAGTGACACCAGGTTTCTACAGTTCTCCAGCATCACACTCCTTACCTCTGGGAAGGGTCAGCCTCACCCAGACACACGAGGTTACTATGGTTTCCCACAATCACACTCCTGTAGCTGTTGGAGGAAACAGCATCACACACTGATAACAGGTTTAGATAGTTTTTCAGCATTCTACCCCCTTACCCTTGAAAGGGGACAACCTCAGACAGTGACATCAGTTTCTTGTAGTTCTTTAGCATCATAGTCCTATAGCTGAGGGAGGGGACAGCCTCACTCAGTGACATCAGGTTCCTATAGTTCTCCTGCATCACACTCCTGTAGCTGTGGTAAGGGACAGTCTCACCCAGGTACACTAGATCCCTATGGTTCTCCAGCATCACTCTCCTGTACTGTGGGAGGGGACACAATCAACGAGTGACTCCAGGTTTTTATAGTTCTCCACCATCAAACTCCAGTAGCTGTGGGAGTGGAAATACTTACCCACTGACAACAAATTCTTCTAATTTTCCGCAATCCCACTTTTGTAGCTGTGAAAGGGAACACCTTCTCCCAGTGACAACCAGTTCCTTGTCATTCTCCAGCATCACAATCCTGTAGCTTTGAGAGGGGACTCCCCAACCCAGTGATACCAGGTTCCTGGTGTGAGATGGGACAGCCTCACCAACTAATACCAGGTTCCCTTAGTTTTCCAGCATCACACTCCTTTATCTGTGGGAGGGGACAGCCTCACTCAAGGACATCAGTTTTCTATACTTCTCCAACATAACTCTCCTGTAGCTGTGGGAAAGGACAGCCTCATCCAGGGACACCAGATTCCTGTAGTTCTCCAGCATCACACTCCTTTACCTGTGAGAGGGGACAGTGTCACACAGTGACATCAGTTTCTTGTAGTTCTTTAGCATCACACTCCTGTAGCTGAGGGAGGGAACAGCCTCACCCAGTGACATTAGTTCCTATAAGTATCAAGCATCACACTCATGTGGCTGTGGGAGGGGATACCATGAACCCATGAATCCAGGTACCTATTGTTCTCCAGCATCACACTCCAGTAGCTATGAAAGGAAACAGCCTGACCCAGTGACACCAGGTTACTGTAGTTCTCCTCCATCACACTCCTGTAGCTGTGGGAGAGGACAGCCTCACCCAGTGACACCAGGGTCCTGTAGTTCTCCAGCATCAAACTCCTGTAACTCTGGGAGGGGAGAGTCTCACCCAGTGCCACCAGGTCCTCTAGTTTATTAGCATCACACTCCTGTGCTGTGCGAGGGGACAGCCCCACAGAGTGACACGACATTCCTTTGGTTCTCCACCATCACACTGCTATAGCTGTTGGAGGGGACAACTTCACCCAGTGACATCAGGTTCCTATTGTTCTGCACCATCACACACTGTCGCTGGGGGTGGGGGTGGGGGGAGACAGCCTCACCAAGTGACACCAGGTTTCTATAGTTCTCCACCATCATAATCTTGTAGCTCTGAGAGTGGACAGTCTCACCCAGTGACACCAGGGTTCTGTAGGTCCCAAGGATCACACTCCTATAGCTGTGGGGGTGGACAAAATCAACCAGTGACACCAGGTTTCTCTAGTTCTCTAGCATCACATTACTCTAGCTGTGAAAGGTGATAGCCTCACCCAGTGACACCAGGTTCCTATAGTTCTACAGCATCACACTCCTGGAGTTGTGAGAGGGTACAGTCTAACCCAGTGACATCAGATCCTGTAGTTATCTGGAATCATACTCCTGTAGCTCTCCAAGGAACAAGCCTTACCTAGTGACACAGATTCCTGTAGTTCTCCAGCATCACACACCTGTAGCTGTGGAGGGCACAGCCTCACCCATGACACCAGGTTCCTGTAGTTCTCCAGGATCACACTTCCATACCTGTGGGAGTGGACAGCCTCACCCAGTGACACCAGGTTTCTCTAGATCTCCATCATCACACCCGTGTAGCTGTGAAAGGGGACAGCCTCACCCAGTAACACCAGTTTCTATAGTTCTCCAGCATCACACTCCTGTAGCTCTGGGAGTTGTCAGCCTCACCCATGACACCAGGTCCCTGTAGTTATCAAGCATCACACTATAATAGCTTTCTCAGTGGACAGCCTCACCCCAGTAACACCAGGTTTCTGTAGTTCTGCAGCATCACACTCCTGTAGAAGTGGGCGTTGACAGCCTCACCCACTCACACCAGGTTCCTATAGTTTCAACTATAAAACTACTGTTGCTGTGGAAGAGGACAGTCTCACCAATGACACCAGGTTAATATAGTTTTCCAACATCACACTCCTGTAGCTCTGAAAATAAACAGCCTCACCCAGTGACATCAGGTTCCTATAATTCTTTAGCATAATACTCCTATAGCTGAGGGAGGGGACAGCCTCAATCAGTGACATCAGGTCCCTATAGTTCTCCAGCATCACACTCCTGTACTATGGGAGGGGACACAATCAACCAGTGACTCCATGTTCCTATAGTTCTCCAGCATCACACTCTAGTAGCTGTGACAGTGGAAATCCTAACCCAGTGACACCAATTTCTTCTAATTTTCCACCATCCCGCTTTTGTAGCTGTAAAAGGGAACAGCCTCTCCCAGTGACAACCAGTTCCTTGTCATTCTCCTGCATCACAATCCTGTAGCTGTGAGAGGGGACTCCCCAACCCAGTGACACTTGGTTCCTGATGTGAGAGGGGGACAGCCTCACCAACTGATACCAAGTTCCCTTAGTTTTCCAACATCACACTCCTGTAGCTGTGGGAGGAAACAGCCTCATCCAGGGACACCAGATTCCTGTAGTTCTCCAGCTTCACACTCCTTTACCTGTGAGAGGGGACAGCATCACACAGTGACATCAGTTTCCTGTAGTTCTTTAGCATCACACTCCTGTAGCTGTGAGAGGGAACAGCCTCACCCAGGGACATTAGTTCCTGTAATTCTCAAACATCACACTCATATGGATGTGGGAGGGGATACGCTAAACCCGTGACTCCAGGTACCTATTGTTCTCCTCCATCACACTCCTGTAGCTCTGGAAGTAGACAGCCTCACCCATGACACCAGGTACCTATAGTTCTCCAGAAATACACTCCTGTAGCTGTGGGAGTGAACAGACTCACCCAGTGACGCCAGGGTCCGGTAGTTCTCCAGCATGAAACCCCTGTAGCTGTGGGATGGGACAGTCTCACCCAGGACAGTGCCACCAGGTCCTCAAGGTTTTTAGCATCACACTCCTGTGCTGTGCGAGGGGACAGCCCCACCCAGTCACACTCAGTTCCTTTGGTTCTCCACCATCACACTGCTATAGCTGTTGGAGGGGACAACCTCATCCAGTGACATCAGGTTCCTATTGTTCTGCACCATGACACACTGTAGATGTGGGAGGAGACAGCCTCAACAAGTGACAGCAGGTTTCTATAGTTCTCCACCATCATACTCCTGTAGCTGTGGGAGTGGACAGCCTCACCCAGTGACACCAGGGTTCTGTGGTTCCCCAGCATCACACTCCTGTAGCTGTGGGGGTGGACAGACTCAACCAGTGACACCAGGTTTCTCTAGTTCTCCAGCATCACATATTGTAGCTATGAAAGGTGAACAGCCTCACCCAGTGACACCAGTTCCTATAATTCTACAGCATCACACTCCTGGAGTTGTGGGAGGGTACAGCCTCACCCAGTGACATCAGGTCCTGTAGTTCTCCAGCATCATACTCCTGTAGCTCTGCAAGGAAAGAACCTCACCTAGTGACACAGATTCCAGTAGTTCTCCAGCATCACACACCTGTAGCTGTGGAGGGGACGCCCTCATCCAGTGACACCAGGTTCATATAGTTCTCCACCATCAAACTCCTGTAGCTCTGTGAGTGGACAGCCTCACCCAGTGACACCAGGTTTCTGCAGTTCTCTTGTAGCTCTGTGAGTGGACTGCCTCATCTAGTGACACCAGGTTTCTCTCCACCTCCAGCATCACACCCGTGTCACTGTGAAAGGGGACAGCCTCACCCAGTAACACCAGGTTTCTGTAGTTCTCCAGCATCACACTCATGTAGCTGTGGGTATGGACAGCCTCACACAATGACATCAGGTTCCTGTCGTTCTCCATCACACTCCTGTAACTGAGTGATGGTCAACCTCACCCAGTGACTCCAGGTTCCTCAAGTTCTCTAGTATCACACTCCTGTAATTGACGGAGGATTCAGCCTCATAAAATGATATCAGGTTCATCTAGTTCTCCAGCATCACACCCCTGTAGCTGTTGGAGGGGACAGCTTCACCAAGTGTGACACCAGGTCCCTATGTCTCGCCACTATTACACTCCTGTAGCTGTGAGATCAGACAGCCTCACCCATTGACACCAGGTTTCTATAGTTCTCCAGCATCACACTCCTTACCTGTGGGAAGTGTCAGCCTCACACAGAGACACCTGGTTACTATGGTTTCCCTCCATCACACCGCAATAGCTGTGAAAGTAAACAGCATCACTCATTGACACCAGGTTTATATAGTTGTACACCATTATACCACATTACCCTTGGAAGGGGACAACCTCAGTCAGTGACATCAGTTTCTTTAGCATCATACTCTTATAGCTGAGGGAGGGGAGAGCCTCATTCAGTAACATCAGGTTCCTATAGTTCTCCTGCATCACACTCTGTACTGTGGGAGGGGACACAATCAACCAGTGACTCCAGGTTCCTATAATTCTCCACCATCACACTTCAGTAGCTGTGGGAGTGGAAAGCCTAACCCAGTGACACAAGATTCTTCTAATTTTCCGCCATCCCACTTTTGTAGCTGTGAAAGGGAACAGCCTCTCCCAGTGACAACCAGTTCCTTGTCATTCTCCAGCATCACAATCCTGTAGCTGGGAGAGGGACAGCCCCACACAGTGACACCAGGTTCTTGGTGTGAGTGGAGACAGCCTCACCAACTGATACCAGGTTCCCTTAGTTTTACAGCATCATATTCCTGTATCTGTTGGAGGGGGACAGCCTCACCCAGTGACATCATTTTTCTATACTTCTCCTACATCACACTCCTGTGGCTGTGGGAGGGGACAGCCTCATCCAGGTACACCAAATTTCTGTCATTATCCAGCGTCACACTCCTGTATCTGAGGGAGGGAACAGCCTCACCCAGTGACATTAGTTCCTGTAATTCTCAAACATCACACTCATGCGGCTGTAGGAGGGGATACCCTCAACCCGTGACTCCAGGTACCTATTGTTCTCCAGCATCACACTCCAGTAGCTGTGAAAGGAAACATCCTCACCCAGAGACTCCAGCTTACTGTAGTTCTCCTCCATCATACTTTTGTAGCTCTGGAAGTTGACAGCATCATCCAGAGATACCAGGTTCCTGTAGTTCTCCAGCATCAAACTCCTGTAGCTGTGGGAGAGGACAGCCTCACCCAGTGACACTCCAGGGTCCTGTAGTTCTCCAGCATCAAACTCCTATAGCTGTGGGAAGGGAAAGTCTCACTGAGTGCCACAAGGTCCTCCAGTTTTTTAGCATCACACTCCTGTGCTGTGCGAGGAGAAAGTCCCACGCAGTGACACTAGGTTAATTTGGTTCTCCACCATCACATTGCTATAGCTGTTTGAGGGGACCACCTCACCCAGTGACATCAGGTTCCTATTGTTCTGCACCATCACACACTGTAGCTGTGGGAGAAGACAGCCTCACCAAGTGACGCCCGGTTTCTATAGTTCTCCACAATTATAATCCTGTAGCTGTGGGAGTGGACAGCCTCATCCAGTGACACCAGGTTTCTGAGGTTCCTCAGCATCATACTCTTGTTGCTGTGGGATAAGACAGACTCAACCAGTGACACCAAGTTTCTCTAGTTCTCCAGCATCACACTTTTGTAGCTGTGAAAGGTTGCAGCCTCACCCAGTGACACCAGGTTCCTAAAGTTCTACAGCATCACACTCCTGGAGTTGTGGGAGGGTACGGCTTCACCCAGTGACATCAGGTCCTGTAGTTTTCCAGCGTCGTACTCCTGTAGCTCTATATAAGATAAGAACCTCACCTAGTGACACAGATTCCTGTAGTTCTCCAGTGTCAAGCTCCTTTACTTGTGAGAGGGGACAGTGTTACACAGTGACATCTGTTTCCTGGAGTTCTTTAGCATCACACTCCTGTAGCTGAGAGAGGGAACAGCCTCACCCAGTGACATTAGTGCCTGTAATTCTCAAGCATCACACTCATGTGGCTGTGGGAGGGCATACAGTCAACAATAGGAACTCCGGGTTCCTATTGTTCTCTGGCATCACACTCCAGTAGCTGTGAGTGGAAACAGCATCACCCAGTGATACCAGGTTACTGTAGTTCTCCTCCATCATACTCCTGTAGCTCTGGAAGTAGACAGCCTCACCCAAGACACCAGGTTCCTCTAGTTCTCCAGCAATACACTCCTGTAGCTGTGTGAGTGGACAGCCTCACCCAGTGACACCAGGGTCCTCTAGTTCTCCAGCATCAAACTCCTGTAGCTGTGGGAGAGGACAGTCTCATCAAGTGCCACCAGGTCCTAAGGTTTTTTAGCATCACACTCCTGTGCTGTTGGAAGGGACAGCCCCACCCAGTCACACTAGGTTCCTTTGGTTCCCCACCATCACACTGCTATAGCTGATAAAGGGGACAACCTCACCTAGTGACATCAGGTTCCTATTGTTCTGCACCTTCACACATTGTAGCTGTGGGAGGAGACAGCCTCACCAAGTTACAGCAGGTTTCTATGGTTCTCCACCATCATACTCCTGTAGCTGTGGGAGTGAACAGCCTCACCCCCAGTGACACCAAGGTTCTGTGGTTCCCCAGCATCACTCTCCTGTAGCTGTGGGGGTGGACAGACTCAATCAGTGACACCAGATTTATCTAGTTCTCCAGCATCACACTATTTCAGCTGTGAAAAGTGACAGCCTCACCATATGACACCAGGTTCCTATCGTTCTACAGCATCATACTCCTGGAGTTGTGGGAGTGGACAGCCTCACCCAGTGACACCAGGTTCTGTAGTTCTCCAGCCTCACACTCCTTACCTGTGGAGGGGTCAGCCTCACCCAGACACACCAGGTTACTATGGTTTTCCACCATCACACCCTAGTAGCTGTGGGAGAAAACAGAATCACCCACTGACACCAGGTTTATATAGTTGTTCACCATTATACCCCCTTACCTGTGGAAGGGGACAACCTCACTCAGTGACATCAGTTTCTTGTAGTTCTTTGGCATCATAGTCCTATAGCTGAGGGAGGGGACAGCCTCAATCAGTGACATCAGGTCCCTATAGTTCTCCAGCATCACACTCCTGTACTATGGGAGGGGACACAACCAACCAGTGACTCCATGTTCCTATAGTTCTCCAGCATCACACTCTAGTAGCTGTGACAGTGGAAATCCTAACCCAGTGACACCAATTTCTTCTAATTTTCCACCATCCCGCTTTTGTAGCTGTAAAAGGGAACAGCCTCTCCCAGTGACAACCAGTTCCTTGTCATTCTCCTGCATCACAATCCTGTAGCTGTGAGAGGGGACTCCCCAACCCAGTGACACTTGGTTCCTGATGTGAGAGGGGGACAGCCTCACCAACTGATACCAAGTTCCCTTAGTTTTCCAACATCACACTCCTGTAGCTGTGGGAGGAAACAGCCTCATCCAGGGACACCAGATTCCTGTAGTTCTCCAGCTTCACACTCCTTTACCTGTGAGAGGGGACAGCATCACACAGTGACATCAGTTTCCTGTAGTTCTTTAGCATCACACTCCTGTAGCTGTGAGAGGGAACAGCCTCACCCAGGGACATTAGTTCCTGTAATTCTCAAACATCACACTCATATGGATGTGGGAGGGGATACGCTAAACCCGTGACTCCAGGTACCTATTGTTCTCCTCCATCACACTCCTGTAGCTCTGGAAGTAGACAGCCTCACCCATGACACCAGGTACCTATAGTTCTCCAGAAATACACTCCTGTAGCTGTGGGAGTGAACAGACTCACCCAGTGACGCCAGGGTCCGGTAGTTCTCCAGCATGAAACCCCTGTAGCTGTGGGATGGGAAAGTCTCACCCAGGACAGTGCCACCAGGTCCTCAAGGTTTTTAGCATCACACTCCTGTGCTGTGCGAGGGGACAGCCCCACCCAGTCACACTCAGTTCCTTTGGTTCTCCACCATCACACTGCTATAGCTGTTGGAGGGGACAACCTCATCCAGTGACATCAGGTTCCTATTGTTCTGCACCATGACACACTGTAGATGTGGGAGGAGACAGCCTCAACAAGTGACAGCAGGTTTCTATAGTTCTCCACCATCATACTCCTGTAGCTGTGGGAGTGGACAGCCTCACCCAGTGACACCAGGGTTCTGTGGTTCCCCAGCATCACACTCCTGTAGCTGTGGGGGTGGACAGACTCAACCAGTGACACCAGGTTTCTCTAGTTCTCCAGCATCACATATTGTAGCTATGAAAGGTGAACAGCCTCACCCAGTGACACCAGTTCCTATAATTCTACAGCATCACACTCCTGGAGTTGTGGGAGGGTACAGCCTCACCCAGTGACATCAGGTCCTGTAGTTCTCCAGCATCATACTCCTGTAGCTCTGCAAGGAAAGAACCTCACCTAGTGACACAGATTCCAGTAGTTCTCCAGCATCACACACCTGTAGCTGTGGAGGGGACGCCCTCATCCAGTGACACCAGGTTCATATAGTTCTCCACCATCAAACTCCTGTAGCTCTGTGAGTGGACAGCCTCACCCAGTGACACCAGGTTTCTGCAGTTCTCTTGTAGCTCTGTGAGTGGACTGCCTCATCTAGTGACACCAGGTTTCTCTCCACCTCCAGCATCACACCCGTGTCACTGTGAAAGGGGACAGCCTCACCCAGTAACACCAGGTTTCTGTAGTTCTCCAGCATCACACTCATGTAGCTGTGGGTATGGACAGCCTCACACAATGACATCAGGTTCCTGTCGTTCTCCATCACACTCCTGTAACTGAGTGATGGTCAACCTCACCCAGTGACTCCAGGTTCCTCAAGTTCTCTAGTATCACACTCCTGTAATTGACGGAGGATTCAGCCTCATAAAATGATATCAGGTTCATCTAGTTCTCCAGCATCACACCCCTGTAGCTGTTGGAGGGGACAGCTTCACCAAGTGTGACACCAGGTCCCTATGTCTCGCCACTATTACACTCCTGTAGCTGTGAGATCAGACAGCCTCACCCATTGACACCAGGTTTCTATAGTTCTCCAGCATCACACTCCTTACCTGTGGGAAGTGTCAGCCTCACACAGAGACACCTGGTTACTATGGTTTCCCTCCATCACACCGCAATAGCTGTGAAAGTAAACAGCATCACTCATTGACACCAGGTTTATATAGTTGTACACCATTATACCACATTACCCTTGGAAGGGGACAACCTCAGTCAGTGACATCAGTTTCTTTAGCATCATACTCTTATAGCTGAGGGAGGGGAGAGCCTCATTCAGTAACATCAGGTTCCTATAGTTCTCCTGCATCACACTCTGTACTGTGGGAGGGGACACAATCAACCAGTGACTCCAGGTTCCTATAATTCTCCACCATCACACTTCAGTAGCTGTGGGAGTGGAAAGCCTAACCCAGTGACACAAGATTCTTCTAATTTTCCGCCATCCCACTTTTGTAGCTGTGAAAGGGAACAGCCTCTCCCAGTGACAACCAGTTCCTTGTCATTCTCCAGCATCACAATCCTGTAGCTGGGAGAGGGACAGCCCCACACAGTGACACCAGGTTCTTGGTGTGAGTGGAGACAGCCTCACCAACTGATACCAGGTTCCCTTAGTTTTACAGCATCATATTCCTGTATCTGTTGGAGGGGGACAGCCTCACCCAGTGACATCATTTTTCTATACTTCTCCTACATCACACTCCTGTGGCTGTGGGAGGGGACAGCCTCATCCAGGTACACCAAATTTCTGTCATTATCCAGCGTCACACTCCTGTATCTGAGGGAGGGAACAGCCTCACCCAGTGACATTAGTTCCTGTAATTCTCAAACATCACACTCATGCGGCTGTAGGAGGGGATACCCTCAACCCGTGACTCCAGGTACCTATTGTTCTCCAGCATCACACTCCAGTAGCTGTGAAAGGAAACATCCTCACCCAGAGACTCCAGCTTACTGTAGTTCTCCTCCATCATACTTTTGTAGCTCTGGAAGTTGACAGCATCATCCAGAGATACCAGGTTCCTGTAGTTCTCCAGCATCAAACTCCTGTAGCTGTGGGAGAGGACAGCCTCACCCATGACACTCAGGGTCCTGTAGTTCTCCAGCATCAAACTCCTATAGCTGTGGGAAGGGAAAGTCTCACTGAGTGCCACAAGGTCCTCCAGTTTTTTAGCATCACACTCCTGTGCTGTGCGAGGGGACAGCCCCACCCAGTCACACTCAGTTCCTTTGGTTCTCCACCATCACACTGCTATAGCTGTTGGAGGGGACAACCTCATCCAGTGACATCAGGTTCCTATTGTTCTGCACCATGACACACTGTAGATGTGGGAGGAGACAGCCTCAACAAGTGACAGCAGGTTTCTATAGTTCTCCACCATCATACTCCTGTAGCTGTGGGAGTGGACAGCCTCACCCAGTGACACCAGGGTTCTGTGGTTCCCCAGCATCACACTCCTGTAGCTGTGGGGGTGGACAGACTCAACCAGTGACACCAGGTTTCTCTAGTTCTCCAGCATCACATATTGTAGCTATGAAAGGTGAACAGCCTCACCCAGTGACACCAGTTCCTATAATTCTACAGCATCACACTCCTGGAGTTGTGGGAGGGTACAGCCTCACCCAGTGACATCAGGTCCTGTAGTTCTCCAGCATCATACTCCTGTAGCTCTGCAAGGAAAGAACCTCACCTAGTGACACAGATTCCAGTAGTTCTCCAGCATCACACACCTGTAGCTGTGGAGGGGACGCCCTCATCCAGTGACACCAGGTTCATATAGTTCTCCACCATCAAACTCCTGTAGCTCTGTGAGTGGACAGCCTCACCCAGTGACACCAGGTTTCTGCAGTTCTCTTGTAGCTCTGTGAGTGGACTGCCTCATCTAGTGACACCAGGTTTCTCTCCACCTCCAGCATCACACCCGTGTCACTGTGAAAGGGGACAGCCTCACCCAGTAACACCAGGTTTCTGTAGTTCTCCAGCATCACACTCATGTAGCTGTGGGTATGGACAGCCTCACACAATGACATCAGGTTCCTGTCGTTCTCCATCACACTCCTGTAACTGAGTGATGGTCAACCTCACCCAGTGACTCCAGGTTCCTCAAGTTCTCTAGTATCACACTCCTGTAATTGACGGAGGATTCAGCCTCATAAAATGATATCAGGTTCATCTAGTTCTCCAGCATCACACCCCTGTAGCTGTTGGAGGGGACAGCTTCACCAAGTGTGACACCAGGTCCCTATGTCTCGCCACTATTACACTCCTGTAGCTGTGAGATCAGACAGCCTCACCCATTGACACCAGGTTTCTATAGTTCTCCAGCATCACACTCCTTACCTGTGGGAAGTGTCAGCCTCACACAGAGACACCTGGTTACTATGGTTTCCCTCCATCACACCGCAATAGCTGTGAAAGTAAACAGCATCACTCATTGACACCAGGTTTATATAGTTGTACACCATTATACCACATTACCCTTGGAAGGGGACAACCTCAGTCAGTGACATCAGTTTCTTTAGCATCATACTCTTATAGCTGAGGGAGGGGAGAGCCTCATTCAGTAACATCAGGTTCCTATAGTTCTCCTGCATCACACTCTGTACTGTGGGAGGGGACACAATCAACCAGTGACTCCAGGTTCCTATAATTCTCCACCATCACACTTCAGTAGCTGTGGGAGTGGAAAGCCTAACCCAGTGACACAAGATTCTTCTAATTTTCCGCCATCCCACTTTTGTAGCTGTGAAAGGGAACAGCCTCTCCCAGTGACAACCAGTTCCTTGTCATTCTCCAGCATCACAATCCTGTAGCTGGGAGAGGGACAGCCCCACACAGTGACACCAGGTTCTTGGTGTGAGTGGAGACAGCCTCACCAACTGATACCAGGTTCCCTTAGTTTTACAGCATCATATTCCTGTATCTGTTGGAGGGGGACAGCCTCACCCAGTGACATCATTTTTCTATACTTCTCCTACATCACACTCCTGTGGCTGTGGGAGGGGACAGCCTCATCCAGGTACACCAAATTTCTGTCATTATCCAGCGTCACACTCCTGTATCTGAGGGAGGGAACAGCCTCACCCAGTGACATTAGTTCCTGTAATTCTCAAACATCACACTCATGCGGCTGTAGGAGGGGATACCCTCAACCCGTGACTCCAGGTACCTATTGTTCTCCAGCATCACACTCCAGTAGCTGTGAAAGGAAACATCCTCACCCAGAGACTCCAGCTTACTGTAGTTCTCCTCCATCATACTTTTGTAGCTCTGGAAGTTGACAGCATCATCCAGAGATACCAGGTTCCTGTAGTTCTCCAGCATCAAACTCCTGTAGCTGTGGGAGAGGACAGCCTCACCCATGACACTCAGGGTCCTGTAGTTCTCCAGCATCAAACTCCTATAGCTGTGGGAAGGGAAAGTCTCACTGAGTGCCACAAGGTCCTCCAGTTTTTTAGCATCACACTCCTGTGCTGTGCGAGGGGACAGCCCCACCCAGTCACACTCAGTTCCTTTGGTTCTCCACCATCACACTGCTATAGCTGTTGGAGGGGACAACCTCATCCAGTGACATCAGGTTCCTATTGTTCTGCACCATGACACACTGTAGATGTGGGAGGAGACAGCCTCAACAAGTGACAGCAGGTTTCTATAGTTCTCCACCATCATACTCCTGTAGCTGTGGGAGTGGACAGCCTCACCCAGTGACACCAGGGTTCTGTGGTTCCCCAGCATCACACTCCTGTAGCTGTGGGGGTGGACAGACTCAACCAGTGACACCAGGTTTCTCTAGTTCTCCAGCATCACATATTGTAGCTATGAAAGGTGAACAGCCTCACCCAGTGACACCAGTTCCTATAATTCTACAGCATCACACTCCTGGAGTTGTGGGAGGGTACAGCCTCACCCAGTGACATCAGGTCCTGTAGTTCTCCAGCATCATACTCCTGTAGCTCTGCAAGGAAAGAACCTCACCTAGTGACACAGATTCCAGTAGTTCTCCAGCATCACACACCTGTAGCTGTGGAGGGGACGCCCTCATCCAGTGACACCAGGTTCATATAGTTCTCCACCATCAAACTCCTGTAGCTCTGTGAGTGGACAGCCTCACCCAGTGACACCAGGTTTCTGCAGTTCTCTTGTAGCTCTGTGAGTGGACTGCCTCATCTAGTGACACCAGGTTTCTCTCCACCTCCAGCATCACACCCGTGTCACTGTGAAAGGGGACAGCCTCACCCAGTAACACCAGGTTTCTGTAGTTCTCCAGCATCACACTCATGTAGCTGTGGGTATGGACAGCCTCACACAATGACATCAGGTTCCTGTCGTTCTCCATCACACTCCTGTAACTGAGTGATGGTCAACCTCACCCAGTGACTCCAGGTTCCTCAAGTTCTCTAGTATCACACTCCTGTAATTGACGGAGGATTCAGCCTCATAAAATGATATCAGGTTCATCTAGTTCTCCAGCATCACACCCCTGTAGCTGTTGGAGGGGACAGCTTCACCAAGTGTGACACCAGGTCCCTATGTCTCGCCACTATTACACTCCTGTAGCTGTGAGATCAGACAGCCTCACCCATTGACACCAGGTTTCTATAGTTCTCCAGCATCACACTCCTTACCTGTGGGAAGTGTCAGCCTCACACAGAGACACCTGGTTACTATGGTTTCCCTCCATCACACCGCAATAGCTGTGAAAGTAAACAGCATCACTCATTGACACCAGGTTTATATAGTTGTACACCATTATACCACATTACCCTTGGAAGGGGACAACCTCAGTCAGTGACATCAGTTTCTTTAGCATCATACTCTTATAGCTGAGGGAGGGGAGAGCCTCATTCAGTAACATCAGGTTCCTATAGTTCTCCTGCATCACACTCTGTACTGTGGGAGGGGACACAATCAACCAGTGACTCCAGGTTCCTATAATTCTCCACCATCACACTTCAGTAGCTGTGGGAGTGGAAAGCCTAACCCAGTGACACAAGATTCTTCTAATTTTCCGCCATCCCACTTTTGTAGCTGTGAAAGGGAACAGCCTCTCCCAGTGACAACCAGTTCCTTGTCATTCTCCAGCATCACAATCCTGTAGCTGGGAGAGGGACAGCCCCACACAGTGACACCAGGTTCTTGGTGTGAGTGGAGACAGCCTCACCAACTGATACCAGGTTCCCTTAGTTTTACAGCATCATATTCCTGTATCTGTTGGAGGGGGACAGCCTCACCCAGTGACATCATTTTTCTATACTTCTCCTACATCACACTCCTGTGGCTGTGGGAGGGGACAGCCTCATCCAGGTACACCAAATTTCTGTCATTATCCAGCGTCACACTCCTGTATCTGAGGGAGGGAACAGCCTCACCCAGTGACATTAGTTCCTGTAATTCTCAAACATCACACTCATGCGGCTGTAGGAGGGGATACCCTCAACCCGTGACTCCAGGTACCTATTGTTCTCCAGCATCACACTCCAGTAGCTGTGAAAGGAAACATCCTCACCCAGAGACTCCAGCTTACTGTAGTTCTCCTCCATCATACTTTTGTAGCTCTGGAAGTTGACAGCATCATCCAGAGATACCAGGTTCCTGTAGTTCTCCAGCATCAAACTCCTGTAGCTGTGGGAGAGGACAGCCTCACCCATGACACTCAGGGTCCTGTAGTTCTCCAGCATCAAACTCCTATAGCTGTGGGAAGGGAAAGTCTCACTGAGTGCCACAAGGTCCTCCAGTTTTTTAGCATCACACTCCTGTGCTGTGCGAGGGGACAGCCCCACCCAGTCACACTCAGTTCCTTTGGTTCTCCACCATCACACTGCTATAGCTGTTGGAGGGGACAACCTCATCCAGTGACATCAGGTTCCTATTGTTCTGCACCATGACACACTGTAGATGTGGGAGGAGACAGCCTCAACAAGTGACAGCAGGTTTCTATAGTTCTCCACCATCATACTCCTGTAGCTGTGGGAGTGGACAGCCTCACCCAGTGACACCAGGGTTCTGTGGTTCCCCAGCATCACACTCCTGTAGCTGTGGGGGTGGACAGACTCAACCAGTGACACCAGGTTTCTCTAGTTCTCCAGCATCACATATTGTAGCTATGAAAGGTGAACAGCCTCACCCAGTGACACCAGTTCCTATAATTCTACAGCATCACACTCCTGGAGTTGTGGGAGGGTACAGCCTCACCCAGTGACATCAGGTCCTGTAGTTCTCCAGCATCATACTCCTGTAGCTCTGCAAGGAAAGAACCTCACCTAGTGACACAGATTCCAGTAGTTCTCCAGCATCACACACCTGTAGCTGTGGAGGGGACGCCCTCATCCAGTGACACCAGGTTCATATAGTTCTCCACCATCAAACTCCTGTAGCTCTGTGAGTGGACAGCCTCACCCAGTGACACCAGGTTTCTGCAGTTCTCTTGTAGCTCTGTGAGTGGACTGCCTCATCTAGTGACACCAGGTTTCTCTCCACCTCCAGCATCACACCCGTGTCACTGTGAAAGGGGACAGCCTCACCCAGTAACACCAGGTTTCTGTAGTTCTCCAGCATCACACTCATGTAGCTGTGGGTATGGACAGCCTCACACAATGACATCAGGTTCCTGTCGTTCTCCATCACACTCCTGTAACTGAGTGATGGTCAACCTCACCCAGTGACTCCAGGTTCCTCAAGTTCTCTAGTATCACACTCCTGTAATTGACGGAGGATTCAGCCTCATAAAATGATATCAGGTTCATCTAGTTCTCCAGCATCACACCCCTGTAGCTGTTGGAGGGGACAGCTTCACCAAGTGTGACACCAGGTCCCTATGTCTCGCCACTATTACACTCCTGTAGCTGTGAGATCAGACAGCCTCACCCATTGACACCAGGTTTCTATAGTTCTCCAGCATCACACTCCTTACCTGTGGGAAGTGTCAGCCTCACACAGAGACACCTGGTTACTATGGTTTCCCTCCATCACACCGCAATAGCTGTGAAAGTAAACAGCATCACTCATTGACACCAGGTTTATATAGTTGTACACCATTATACCACATTACCCTTGGAAGGGGACAACCTCAGTCAGTGACATCAGTTTCTTTAGCATCATACTCTTATAGCTGAGGGAGGGGAGAGCCTCATTCAGTAACATCAGGTTCCTATAGTTCTCCTGCATCACACTCTGTACTGTGGGAGGGGACACAATCAACCAGTGACTCCAGGTTCCTATAATTCTCCACCATCACACTTCAGTAGCTGTGGGAGTGGAAAGCCTAACCCAGTGACACAAGATTCTTCTAATTTTCCGCCATCCCACTTTTGTAGCTGTGAAAGGGAACAGCCTCTCCCAGTGACAACCAGTTCCTTGTCATTCTCCAGCATCACAATCCTGTAGCTGGGAGAGGGACAGCCCCACACAGTGACACCAGGTTCTTGGTGTGAGTGGAGACAGCCTCACCAACTGATACCAGGTTCCCTTAGTTTTACAGCATCATATTCCTGTATCTGTTGGAGGGGGACAGCCTCACCCAGTGACATCATTTTTCTATACTTCTCCTACATCACACTCCTGTGGCTGTGGGAGGGGACAGCCTCATCCAGGTACACCAAATTTCTGTCATTATCCAGCGTCACACTCCTGTATCTGAGGGAGGGAACAGCCTCACCCAGTGACATTAGTTCCTGTAATTCTCAAACATCGCACTCATGCGGCTGTAGGAGGGGATACCCTCAACCCGTGACTCCAGGTACCTATTGTTCTCCAGCATCACACTCCAGTAGCTGTGAAAGGAAACATCCTCACCCAGAGACTCCAGCTTACTGTAGTTCTCCTCCATCATACTTTTGTAGCTCTGGAAGTTGACAGCATCATCCAGAGATACCAGGTTCCTGTAGTTCTCCAGCATCAAACTCCTGTAGCTGTGGGAGAGGACAGCCTCACCCATGACACTCAGGGTCCTGTAGTTCTCCAGCATCAAACTCCTATAGCTGTGGGAAGGGAAAGTCTCACTGAGTGCCACAAGGTCCTCCAGTTTTTTAGCATCACACTCCTGTGCTGTGCGAGGGGACAGCCCCACCCAGTCACACTCAGTTCCTTTGGTTCTCCACCATCACACTGCTATAGCTGTTGGAGGGGACAACCTCATCCAGTGACATCAGGTTCCTATTGTTCTGCACCATGACACACTGTAGATGTGGGAGGAGACAGCCTCAACAAGTGACAGCAGGTTTCTATAGTTCTCCACCATCATACTCCTGTAGCTGTGGGAGTGGACAGCCTCACCCAGTGACACCAGGGTTCTGTGGTTCCCCAGCATCACACTCCTGTAGCTGTGGGGGTGGACAGACTCAACCAGTGACACCAGGTTTCTCTAGTTCTCCAGCATCACATATTGTAGCTATGAAAGGTGAACAGCCTCACCCAGTGACACCAGTTCCTATAATTCTACAGCATCACACTCCTGGAGTTGTGGGAGGGTACAGCCTCACCCAGTGACATCAGGTCCTGTAGTTCTCCAGCATCATACTCCTGTAGCTCTGCAAGGAAAGAACCTCACCTAGTGACACAGATTCCAGTAGTTCTCCAGCATCACACACCTGTAGCTGTGGAGGGGACGCCCTCATCCAGTGACACCAGGTTCATATAGTTCTCCACCATCAAACTCCTGTAGCTCTGTGAGTGGACACCCTCACCCAGTGACACCAGGTTTCTGCAGTTCTCTTGTAGCTCTGTGAGTGGACTGCCTCATCTAGTGACACCAGGTTTCTCTCCACCTCCAGCATCACACCCGTGTCACTGTGAAAGGGGACAGCCTCACCCAGTAACACCAGGTTTCTGTAGTTCTCCAGCATCACACTCATGTAGCTGTGGGTATGGACAGCCTCACACAATGACATCAGGTTCCTGTCGTTCTCCATCACACTCCTGTAACTGAGTGATGGTCAACCTCACCCAGTGACTCCAGGTTCCTCAAGTTCTCTAGTATCACACTCCTGTAATTGACGGAGGATTCAGCCTCATAAAATGATATCAGGTTCATCTAGTTCTCCAGCATCACACCCCTGTAGCTGTTGGAGGGGACAGCTTCACCAAGTGTGACACCAGGTCCCTATGTCTCGCCACTATTACACTCCTGTAGCTGTGAGATCAGACAGCCTCACCCATTGACACCAGGTTTCTATAGTTCTCCAGCATCACACTCCTTACCTGTGGGAAGTGTCAGCCTCACACAGAGACACCTGGTTACTATGGTTTCCCTCCATCACACCGCAATAGCTGTGAAAGTAAACAGCATCACTCATTGACACCAGGTTTATATAGTTGTACACCATTATACCACATTACCCTTGGAAGGGGACAACCTCAGTCAGTGACATCAGTTTCTTTAGCATCATACTCTTATAGCTGAGGGAGGGGAGAGCCTCATTCAGTAACATCAGGTTCCTATAGTTCTCCTGCATCACACTCTGTACTGTGGGAGGGGACACAATCAACCAGTGACTCCAGGTTCCTATAATTCTCCACCATCACACTTCAGTAGCTGTGGGAGTGGAAAGCCTAACCCAGTGACACAAGATTCTTCTAATTTTCCGCCATCCCACTTTTGTAGCTGTGAAAGGGAACAGCCTCTCCCAGTGACAACCAGTTCCTTGTCATTCTCCAGCATCACAATCCTGTAGCTGGGAGAGGGACAGCCCCACACAGTGACACCAGGTTCTTGGTGTGAGTGGAGACAGCCTCACCAACTGATACCAGGTTCCCTTAGTTTTACAGCATCATATTCCTGTATCTGTTGGAGGGGGACAGCCTCACCCAGTGACATCATTTTTCTATACTTCTCCTACATCACACTCCTGTGGCTGTGGGAGGGGACAGCCTCATCCAGGTACACCAAATTTCTGTCATTATCCAGCGTCACACTCCTGTATCTGAGGGAGGGAACAGCCTCACCCAGTGACATTAGTTCCTGTAATTCTCAAACATCACACTCATGCGGCTGTAGGAGGGGATACCCTCAACCCGTGACTCCAGGTACCTATTGTTCTCCAGCATCACACTCCAGTAGCTGTGAAAGGAAACATCCTCACCCAGAGACTCCAGCTTACTGTAGTTCTCCTCCATCATACTTTTGTAGCTCTGGAAGTTGACAGCATCATCCAGAGATACCAGGTTCCTGTAGTTCTCCAGCATCAAACTCCTGTAGCTGTGGGAGAGGACAGCCTCACCCATGACACTCAGGGTCCTGTAGTTCTCCAGCATCAAACTCCTATAGCTGTGGGAAGGGAAAGTCTCACTGAGTGCCACAAGGTCCTCCAGTTTTTTAGCATCACACTCCTGTGCTGTGCGAGGGGACAGCCCCACCCAGTCACACTCAGTTCCTTTGGTTCTCCACCATCACACTGCTATAGCTGTTGGAGGGGACAACCTCATCCAGTGACATCAGGTTCCTATTGTTCTGCACCATGACACACTGTAGATGTGGGAGGAGACAGCCTCAACAAGTGACAGCAGGTTTCTATAGTTCTCCACCATCATACTCCTGTAGCTGTGGGAGTGGACAGCCTCACCCAGTGACACCAGGGTTCTGTGGTTCCCCAGCATCACACTCCTGTAGCTGTGGGGGTGGACAGACTCAACCAGTGACACCAGGTTTCTCTAGTTCTCCAGCATCACATATTGTAGCTATGAAAGGTGAACAGCCTCACCCAGTGACACCAGTTCCTATAATTCTACAGCATCACACTCCTGGAGTTGTGGGAGGGTACAGCCTCACCCAGTGACATCAGGTCCTGTAGTTCTCCAGCATCATACTCCTGTAGCTCTGCAAGGAAAGAACCTCACCTAGTGACACAGATTCCAGTAGTTCTCCAGCATCACACACCTGTAGCTGTGGAGGGGACGCCCTCATCCAGTGACACCAGGTTCATATAGTTCTCCACCATCAAACTCCTGTAGCTCTGTGAGTGGACAGCCTCACCCAGTGACACCAGGTTTCTGCAGTTCTCTTGTAGCTCTGTGAGTGGACTGCCTCATCTAGTGACACCAGGTTTCTCTCCACCTCCAGCATCACACCCGTGTCACTGTGAAAGGGGACAGCCTCACCCAGTAACACCAGGTTTCTGTAGTTCTCCAGCATCACACTCATGTAGCTGTGGGTATGGACAGCCTCACACAATGACATCAGGTTCCTGTCGTTCTCCATCACACTCCTGTAACTGAGTGATGGTCAACCTCACCCAGTGACTCCAGGTTCCTCAAGTTCTCTAGTATCACACTCCTGTAATTGACGGAGGATTCAGCCTCATAAAATGATATCAGGTTCATCTAGTTCTCCAGCATCACACCCCTGTAGCTGTTGGAGGGGACAGCTTCACCAAGTGTGACACCAGGTCCCTATGTCTCGCCACTATTACACTCCTGTAGCTGTGAGATCAGACAGCCTCACCCATTGACACCAGGTTTCTATAGTTCTCCAGCATCACACTCCTTACCTGTGGGAAGTGTCAGCCTCACACAGAGACACCTGGTTACTATGGTTTCCCTCCATCACACCGCAATAGCTGTGAAAGTAAACAGCATCACTCATTGACACCAGGTTTATATAGTTGTACACCATTATACCACATTACCCTTGGAAGGGGACAACCTCAGTCAGTGACATCAGTTTCTTTAGCATCATACTCTTATAGCTGAGGGAGGGGAGAGCCTCATTCAGTAACATCAGGTTCCTATAGTTCTCCTGCATCACACTCTGTACTGTGGGAGGGGACACAATCAACCAGTGACTCCAGGTTCCTATAATTCTCCACCATCACACTTCAGTAGCTGTGGGAGTGGAAAGCCTAACCCAGTGACACAAGATTCTTCTAATTTTCCGCCATCCCACTTTTGTAGCTGTGAAAGGGAACAGCCTCTCCCAGTGACAACCAGTTCCTTGTCATTCTCCAGCATCACAATCCTGTAGCTGGGAGAGGGACAGCCCCACACAGTGACACCAGGTTCTTGGTGTGAGTGGAGACAGCCTCACCAACTGATACCAGGTTCCCTTAGTTTTACAGCATCATATTCCTGTATCTGTTGGAGGGGGACAGCCTCACCCAGTGACATCATTTTTCTATACTTCTCCTACATCACACTCCTGTGGCTGTGGGAGGGGACAGCCTCATCCAGGTACACCAAATTTCTGTCATTATCCAGCGTCACACTCCTGTATCTGAGGGAGGGAACAGCCTCACCCAGTGACATTAGTTCCTGTAATTCTCAAACATCACACTCATGCGGCTGTAGGAGGGGATACCCTCAACCCGTGACTCCAGGTACCTATTGTTCTCCAGCATCACACTCCAGTAGCTGTGAAAGGAAACATCCTCACCCAGAGACTCCAGCTTACTGTAGTTCTCCTCCATCATACTTTTGTAGCTCTGGAAGTTGACAGCATCATCCAGAGATACCAGGTTCCTGTAGTTCTCCAGCATCAAACTCCTGTAGCTGTGGGAGAGGACAGCCTCACCCATGACACTCAGGGTCCTGTAGTTCTCCAGCATCAAACTCCTATAGCTGTGGGAAGGGAAAGTCTCACTGAGTGCCACAAGGTCCTCCAGTTTTTTAGCATCACACTCCTGTGCTGTGCGAGGGGACAGCCCCACCCAGTCACACTCAGTTCCTTTGGTTCTCCACCATCACACTGCTATAGCTGTTGGAGGGGACAACCTCATCCAGTGACATCAGGTTCCTATTGTTCTGCACCATGACACACTGTAGATGTGGGAGGAGACAGCCTCAACAAGTGACAGCAGGTTTCTATAGTTCTCCACCATCATACTCCTGTAGCTGTGGGAGTGGACAGCCTCACCCAGTGACACCAGGGTTCTGTGGTTCCCCAGCATCACACTCCTGTAGCTGTGGGGGTGGACAGACTCAACCAGTGACACCAGGTTTCTCTAGTTCTCCAGCATCACATATTGTAGCTATGAAAAGTGAACAGCCTCACCCAGTGACACCAGTTCCTATAATTCTACAGCATCACACTCCTGGAGTTGTGGGAGGGTACAGCCTCACCCAGTGACATCAGGTCCTGTAGTTCTCCAGCATCATACTCCTGTAGCTCTGCAAGGAAAGAACCTCACCTAGTGACACAGATTCCAGTAGTTCTCCAGCATCACACACCTGTAGCTGTGGAGGGGACGCCCTCATCCAGTGACACCAGGTTCATATAGTTCTCCACCATCAAACTCCTGTAGCTCTGTGAGTGGACACCCTCACCCAGTGACACCAGGTTTCTGCAGTTCTCTTGTAGCTCTGTGAGTGGACTGCCTCATCTAGTGACACCAGGTTTCTCTCCACCTCCAGCATCACACCCGTGTCACTGTGAAAGGGGACAGCCTCACCCAGTAACACCAGGTTTCTGTAGTTCTCCAGCATCACACTCATGTAGCTGTGGGTATGGACAGCCTCACACAATGACATCAGGTTCCTGTCGTTCTCCATCACACTCCTGTAACTGAGTGATGGTCAACCTCACCCAGTGACTCCAGGTTCCTCAAGTTCTCTAGTATCACACTCCTGTAATTGACGGAGGATTCAGCCTCATAAAATGATATCAGGTTCATCTAGTTCTCCAGCATCACACCCCTGTAGCTGTTGGAGGGGACAGCTTCACCAAGTGTGACACCAGGTCCCTATGTCTCGCCACTATTACACTCCTGTAGCTGTGAGATCAGACAGCCTCACCCATTGACACCAGGTTTCTATAGTTCTCCAGCATCACACTCCTTACCTGTGGGAAGTGTCAGCCTCACACAGAGACACCTGGTTACTATGGTTTCCCTCCATCACACCGCAATAGCTGTGAAAGTAAACAGCATCACTCATTGACACCAGGTTTATATAGTTGTACACCATTATACCACATTACCCTTGGAAGGGGACAACCTCAGTCAGTGACATCAGTTTCTTTAGCATCATACTCTTATAGCTGAGGGAGGGGAGAGCCTCATTCAGTAACATCAGGTTCCTATAGTTCTCCTGCATCACACTCTGTACTGTGGGAGGGGACACAATCAACCAGTGACTCCAGGTTCCTATAATTCTCCACCATCACACTTCAGTAGCTGTGGGAGTGGAAAGCCTAACCCAGTGACACAAGATTCTTCTAATTTTCCGCCATCCCACTTTTGTAGCTGTGAAAGGGAACAGCCTCTCCCAGTGACAACCAGTTCCTTGTCATTCTCCAGCATCACAATCCTGTAGCTGGGAGAGGGACAGCCCCACACAGTGACACCAGGTTCTTGGTGTGAGTGGAGACAGCCTCACCAACTGATACCAGGTTCCCTTAGTTTTACAGCATCATATTCCTGTATCTGTTGGAGGGGGACAGCCTCACCCAGTGACATCATTTTTCTATACTTCTCCTACATCACACTCCTGTGGCTGTGGGAGGGGACAGCCTCATCCAGGTACACCAAATTTCTGTCATTATCCAGCGTCACACTCCTGTATCTGAGGGAGGGAACAGCCTCACCCAGTGACATTAGTTCCTGTAATTCTCAAACATCACACTCATGCGGCTGTAGGAGGGGATACCCTCAACCCGTGACTCCAGGTACCTATTGTTCTCCAGCATCACACTCCAGTAGCTGTGAAAGGAAACATCCTCACCCAGAGACTCCAGCTTACTGTAGTTCTCCTCCATCATACTTTTGTAGCTCTGGAAGTTGACAGCATCATCCAGAGATACCAGGTTCCTGTAGTTCTCCAGCATCAAACTCCTGTAGCTGTGGGAGAGGACAGCCTCACCCATGACACTCAGGGTCCTGTAGTTCTCCAGCATCAAACTCCTATAGCTGTGGGAAGGGAAAGTCTCACTGAGTGCCACAAGGTCCTCCAGTTTTTTAGCATCACACTCCTGTGCTGTGCGAGGGGACAGCCCCACCCAGTCACACTCAGTTCCTTTGGTTCTCCACCATCACACTGCTATAGCTGTTGGAGGGGACAACCTCATCCAGTGACATCAGGTTCCTATTGTTCTGCACCATGACACACTGTAGATGTGGGAGGAGACAGCCTCAACAAGTGACAGCAGGTTTCTATAGTTCTCCACCATCATACTCCTGTAGCTGTGGGAGTGGACAGCCTCACCCAGTGACACCAGGGTTCTGTGGTTCCCCAGCATCACACTCCTGTAGCTGTGGGGGTGGACAGACTCAACCAGTGACACCAGGTTTCTCTAGTTCTCCAGCATCACATATTGTAGCTATGAAAGGTGAACAGCCTCACCCAGTGACACCAGTTCCTATAATTCTACAGCATCACACTCCTGGAGTTGTGGGAGGGTACAGCCTCACCCAGTGACATCAGGTCCTGTAGTTCTCCAGCATCATACTCCTGTAGCTCTGCAAGGAAAGAACCTCACCTAGTGACACAGATTCCAGTAGTTCTCCAGCATCACACACCTGTAGCTGTGGAGGGGACGCCCTCATCCAGTGACACCAGGTTCATATAGTTCTCCACCATCAAACTCCTGTAGCTCTGTGAGTGGACAGCCTCACCCAGTGACACCAGGTTTCTGCAGTTCTCTTGTAGCTCTGTGAGTGGACTGCCTCATCTAGTGACACCAGGTTTCTCTCCACCTCCAGCATCACACCCGTGTCACTGTGAAAGGGGACAGCCTCACCCAGTAACACCAGGTTTCTGTAGTTCTCCAGCATCACACTCATGTAGCTGTGGGTATGGACAGCCTCACACAATGACATCAGGTTCCTGTCGTTCTCCATCACACTCCTGTAACTGAGTGATGGTCAACCTCACCCAGTGACTCCAGGTTCCTCAAGTTCTCTAGTATCACACTCCTGTAATTGACGGAGGATTCAGCCTCATAAAATGATATCAGGTTCATCTAGTTCTCCAGCATCACACCCCTGTAGCTGTTGGAGGGGACAGCTTCACCAAGTGTGACACCAGGTCCCTATGTCTCGCCACTATTACACTCCTGTAGCTGTGAGATCAGACAGCCTCACCCATTGACACCAGGTTTCTATAGTTCTCCAGCATCACACTCCTTACCTGTGGGAAGTGTCAGCCTCACACAGAGACACCTGGTTACTATGGTTTCCCTCCATCACACCGCAATAGCTGTGAAAGTAAACAGCATCACTCATTGACACCAGGTTTATATAGTTGTACACCATTATACCACATTACCCTTGGAAGGGGACAACCTCAGTCAGTGACATCAGTTTCTTTAGCATCATACTCTTATAGCTGAGGGAGGGGAGAGCCTCATTCAGTAACATCAGGTTCCTATAGTTCTCCTGCATCACACTCTGTACTGTGGGAGGGGACACAATCAACCAGTGACTCCAGGTTCCTATAATTCTCCACCATCACACTTCAGTAGCTGTGGGAGTGGAAAGCCTAACCCAGTGACACAAGATTCTTCTAATTTTCCGCCATCCCACTTTTGTAGCTGTGAAAGGGAACAGCCTCTCCCAGTGACAACCAGTTCCTTGTCATTCTCCAGCATCACAATCCTGTAGCTGGGAGAGGGACAGCCCCACACAGTGACACCAGGTTCTTGGTGTGAGTGGAGACAGCCTCACCAACTGATACCAGGTTCCCTTAGTTTTACAGCATCATATTCCTGTATCTGTTGGAGGGGGACAGCCTCACCCAGTGACATCATTTTTCTATACTTCTCCTACATCACACTCCTGTGGCTGTGGGAGGGGACAGCCTCATCCAGGTACACCAAATTTCTGTCATTATCCAGCGTCACACTCCTGTATCTGAGGGAGGGAACAGCCTCACCCAGTGACATTAGTTCCTGTAATTCTCAAACATCACACTCATGCGGCTGTAGGAGGGGATACCCTCAACCCGTGACTCCAGGTACCTATTGTTCTCCAGCATCACACTCCAGTAGCTGTGAAAGGAAACATCCTCACCCAGAGACTCCAGCTTACTGTAGTTCTCCTCCATCATACTTTTGTAGCTCTGGAAGTTGACAGCATCATCCAGAGATACCAGGTTCCTGTAGTTCTCCAGCATCAAACTCCTGTAGCTGTGGGAGAGGACAGCCTCACCCATGACACTCAGGGTCCTGTAGTTCTCCAGCATCAAACTCCTATAGCTGTGGGAAGGGAAAGTCTCACTGAGTGCCACAAGGTCCTCCAGTTTTTTAGCATCACACTCCTGTGCTGTGCGAGGGGACAGCCCCACCCAGTCACACTCAGTTCCTTTGGTTCTCCACCATCACACTGCTATAGCTGTTGGAGGGGACAACCTCATCCAGTGACATCAGGTTCCTATTGTTCTGCACCATGACACACTGTAGATGTGGGAGGAGACAGCCTCAACAAGTGACAGCAGGTTTCTATAGTTCTCCACCATCATACTCCTGTAGCTGTGGGAGTGGACAGCCTCACCCAGTGACACCAGGGTTCTGTGGTTCCCCAGCATCACACTCCTGTAGCTGTGGGGGTGGACAGACTCAACCAGTGACACCAGGTTTCTCTAGTTCTCCAGCATCACATATTGTAGCTATGAAAGGTGAACAGCCTCACCCAGTGACACCAGTTCCTATAATTCTACAGCATCACACTCCTGGAGTTGTGGGAGGGTACAGCCTCACCCAGTGACATCAGGTCCTGTAGTTCTCCAGCATCATACTCCTGTAGCTCTGCAAGGAAAGAACCTCACCTAGTGACACAGATTCCAGTAGTTCTCCAGCATCACACACCTGTAGCTGTGGAGGGGACGCCCTCATCCAGTGACACCAGGTTCATATAGTTCTCCACCATCAAACTCCTGTAGCTCTGTGAGTGGACAGCCTCACCCAGTGACACCAGGTTTCTGCAGTTCTCTTGTAGCTCTGTGAGTGGACTGCCTCATCTAGTGACACCAGGTTTCTCTCCACCTCCAGCATCACACCCGTGTCACTGTGAAAGGGGACAGCCTCACCCAGTAACACCAGGTTTCTGTAGTTCTCCAGCATCACACTCATGTAGCTGTGGGTATGGACAGCCTCACACAATGACATCAGGTTCCTGTCGTTCTCCATCACACTCCTGTAACTGAGTGATGGTCAACCTCACCCAGTGACTCCAGGTTCCTCAAGTTCTCTAGTATCACACTCCTGTAATTGACGGAGGATTCAGCCTCATAAAATGATATCAGGTTCATCTAGTTCTCCAGCATCACACCCCTGTAGCTGTTGGAGGGGACAGCTTCACCAAGTGTGACACCAGGTCCCTATGTCTCGCCACTATTACACTCCTGTAGCTGTGAGATCAGACAGCCTCACCCATTGACACCAGGTTTCTATAGTTCTCCAGCATCACACTCCTTACCTGTGGGAAGTGTCAGCCTCACACAGAGACACCTGGTTACTATGGTTTCCCTCCATCACACCGCAATAGCTGTGAAAGTAAACAGCATCACTCATTGACACCAGGTTTATATAGTTGTACACCATTATACCACATTACCCTTGGAAGGGGACAACCTCAGTCAGTGACATCAGTTTCTTTAGCATCATACTCTTATAGCTGAGGGAGGGGAGAGCCTCATTCAGTAACATCAGGTTCCTATAGTTCTCCTGCATCACACTCTGTACTGTGGGAGGGGACACAATCAACCAGTGACTCCAGGTTCCTATAATTCTCCACCATCACACTTCAGTAGCTGTGGGAGTGGAAAGCCTAACCCAGTGACACAAGATTCTTCTAATTTTCCGCCATCCCACTTTTGTAGCTGTGAAAGGGAACAGCCTCTCCCAGTGACAACCAGTTCCTTGTCATTCTCCAGCATCACAATCCTGTAGCTGGGAGAGGGACAGCCCCACACAGTGACACCAGGTTCTTGGTGTGAGTGGAGACAGCCTCACCAACTGATACCAGGTTCCCTTAGTTTTACAGCATCATATTCCTGTATCTGTTGGAGGGGGACAGCCTCACCCAGTGACATCATTTTTCTATACTTCTCCTACATCACACTCCTGTGGCTGTGGGAGGGGACAGCCTCATCCAGGTACACCAAATTTCTGTCATTATCCAGCGTCACACTCCTGTATCTGAGGGAGGGAACAGCCTCACCCAGTGACATTAGTTCCTGTAATTCTCAAACATCACACTCATGCGGCTGTAGGAGGGGATACCCTCAACCCGTGACTCCAGGTACCTATTGTTCTCCAGCATCACACTCCAGTAGCTGTGAAAGGAAACATCCTCACCCAGAGACTCCAGCTTACTGTAGTTCTCCTCCATCATACTTTTGTAGCTCTGGAAGTTGACAGCATCATCCAGAGATACCAGGTTCCTGTAGTTCTCCAGCATCAAACTCCTGTAGCTGTGGGAGAGGACAGCCTCACCCAGTGACACTCCAGGGTCCTGTAGTTCTCCAGCATCAAACTCCTATAGCTGTGGGAAGGGAAAGTCTCACTGAGTGCCACAAGGTCCTCCAGTTTTTTAGCATCACACTCCTGTGCTGTGCGAGGAGAAAGTCCCACGCAGTGACACTAGGTTAATTTGGTTCTCCACCATCACATTGCTATAGCTGTTTGAGGGGACCACCTCACCCAGTGACATCAGGTTCCTATTGTTCTGCACCATCACACACTGTAGCTGTGGGAGAAGACAGCCTCACCAAGTGACGCCCGGTTTCTATAGTTCTCCACAATTATAATCCTGTAGCTGTGGGAGTGGACAGCCTCATCCAGTGACACCAGGTTTCTGAGGTTCCTCAGCATCATACTCTTGTTGCTGTGGGATAAGACAGACTCAACCAGTGACACCAAGTTTCTCTAGTTCTCCAGCATCACACTTTTGTAGCTGTGAAAGGTTGCAGCCTCACCCAGTGACACCAGGTTCCTAAAGTTCTACAGCATCACACTCCTGGAGTTGTGGGAGGGTACGGCTTCACCCAGTGACATCAGGTCCTGTAGTTTTCCAGCGTCGTACTCCTGTAGCTCTATATAAGATAAGAACCTCACCTAGTGACACAGATTCCTGTAGTTCTCCAGTGTCAAGCTCCTTTACTTGTGAGAGGGGACAGTGTTACACAGTGACATCTGTTTCCTGGAGTTCTTTAGCATCACACTCCTGTAGCTGAGAGAGGGAACAGCCTCACCCAGTGACATTAGTGCCTGTAATTCTCAAGCATCACACTCATGTGGCTGTGGGAGGGCATACAGTCAACAATAGGAACTCCGGGTTCCTATTGTTCTCTGGCATCACACTCCAGTAGCTGTGAGTGGAAACAGCATCACCCAGTGATACCAGGTTACTGTAGTTCTCCTCCATCATACTCCTGTAGCTCTGGAAGTAGACAGCCTCACCCAAGACACCAGGTTCCTCTAGTTCTCCAGCAATACACTCCTGTAGCTGTGTGAGTGGACAGCCTCACCCAGTGACACCAGGGTCCTCTAGTTCTCCAGCATCAAACTCCTGTAGCTGTGGGAGAGGACAGTCTCATCAAGTGCCACCAGGTCCTAAGGTTTTTTAGCATCACACTCCTGTGCTGTTGGAAGGGACAGCCCCACCCAGTCACACTAGGTTCCTTTGGTTCCCCACCATCACACTGCTATAGCTGATAAAGGGGACAACCTCACCTAGTGACATCAGGTTCCTATTGTTCTGCACCTTCACACATTGTAGCTGTGGGAGGAGACAGCCTCACCAAGTTACAGCAGGTTTCTATGGTTCTCCACCATCATACTCCTGTAGCTGTGGGAGTGAACAGCCTCACCCCCAGTGACACCAAGGTTCTGTGGTTCCCCAGCATCACTCTCCTGTAGCTGTGGGGGTGGACAGACTCAATCAGTGACACCAGATTTATCTAGTTCTCCAGCATCACACTATTTCAGCTGTGAAAAGTGACAGCCTCACCATATGACACCAGGTTCCTATCGTTCTACAGCATCATACTCCTGGAGTTGTGGGAGTGGACAGCCTCACCCAGTGACACCAGGTTCTGTAGTTCTCCAGCCTCACACTCCTTACCTGTGGAGGGGTCAGCCTCACCCAGACACACCAGGTTACTATGGTTTTCCACCATCACACCCTAGTAGCTGTGGGAGAAAACAGAATCACCCACTGACACCAGGTTTATATAGTTGTTCACCATTATACCCCCTTACCTGTGGAAGGGGACAACCTCACTCAGTGACATCAGTTTCTTGTAGTTCTTTGGCATCATAGTCCTATAGCTGAGGGAGGGGACAGCCTCAATCAGTGACATCAGGTCCCTATAGTTCTCCAGCATCACACTCCTGTACTATGGGAGGGGACACAACCAACCAGTGACTCCATGTTCCTATAGTTCTCCAGCATCACACTCTAGTAGCTGTGACAGTGGAAATCCTAACCCAGTGACACCAATTTCTTCTAATTTTCCACCATCCCGCTTTTGTAGCTGTAAAAGGGAACAGCCTCTCCCAGTGACAACCAGTTCCTTGTCATTCTCCTGCATCACAATCCTGTAGCTGTGAGAGGGGACTCCCCAACCCAGTGACACTTGGTTCCTGATGTGAGAGGGGGACAGCCTCACCAACTGATACCAAGTTCCCTTAGTTTTCCAACATCACACTCCTGTAGCTGTGGGAGGAAACAGCCTCATCCAGGGACACCAGATTCCTGTAGTTCTCCAGCTTCACACTCCTTTACCTGTGAGAGGGGACAGCATCACACAGTGACATCAGTTTCCTGTAGTTCTTTAGCATCACACTCCTGTAGCTGTGAGAGGGAACAGCCTCACCCAGGGACATTAGTTCCTGTAATTCTCAAACATCACACTCATATGGATGTGGGAGGGGATACGCTAAACCCGTGACTCCAGGTACCTATTGTTCTCCTCCATCACACTCCTGTAGCTCTGGAAGTAGACAGCCTCACCCATGACACCAGGTACCTATAGTTCTCCAGAAATACACTCCTGTAGCTGTGGGAGTGAACAGACTCACCCAGTGACGCCAGGGTCCGGTAGTTCTCCAGCATGAAACCCCTGTAGCTGTGGGATGGGAAAGTCTCACCCAGGACAGTGCCACCAGGTCCTCAAGGTTTTTAGCATCACACTCCTGTGCTGTGCGAGGGGACAGCCCCACCCAGTCACACTCAGTTCCTTTGGTTCTCCACCATCACACTGCTATAGCTGTTGGAGGGGACAACCTCATCCAGTGACATCAGGTTCCTATTGTTCTGCACCATGACACACTGTAGATGTGGGAGGAGACAGCCTCAACAAGTGACAGCAGGTTTCTATAGTTCTCCACCATCATACTCCTGTAGCTGTGGGAGTGGACAGCCTCACCCAGTGACACCAGGGTTCTGTGGTTCCCCAGCATCACACTCCTGTAGCTGTGGGGGTGGACAGACTCAACCAGTGACACCAGGTTTCTCTAGTTCTCCAGCATCACATATTGTAGCTATGAAAGGTGAACAGCCTCACCCAGTGACACCAGTTCCTATAATTCTACAGCATCACACTCCTGGAGTTGTGGGAGGGTACAGCCTCACCCAGTGACATCAGGTCCTGTAGTTCTCCAGCATCATACTCCTGTAGCTCTGCAAGGAAAGAACCTCACCTAGTGACACAGATTCCAGTAGTTCTCCAGCATCACACACCTGTAGCTGTGGAGGGGACGCCCTCATCCAGTGACACCAGGTTCATATAGTTCTCCACCATCAAACTCCTGTAGCTCTGTGAGTGGACAGCCTCACCCAGTGACACCAGGTTTCTGCAGTTCTCTTGTAGCTCTGTGAGTGGACTGCCTCATCTAGTGACACCAGGTTTCTCTCCACCTCCAGCATCACACCCGTGTCACTGTGAAAGGGGACAGCCTCACCCAGTAACACCAGGTTTCTGTAGTTCTCCAGCATCACACTCATGTAGCTGTGGGTATGGACAGCCTCACACAATGACATCAGGTTCCTGTCGTTCTCCATCACACTCCTGTAACTGAGTGATGGTCAACCTCACCCAGTGACTCCAGGTTCCTCAAGTTCTCTAGTATCACACTCCTGTAATTGACGGAGGATTCAGCCTCATAAAATGATATCAGGTTCATCTAGTTCTCCAGCATCACACCCCTGTAGCTGTTGGAGGGGACAGCTTCACCAAGTGTGACACCAGGTCCCTATGTCTCGCCACTATTACACTCCTGTAGCTGTGAGATCAGACAGCCTCACCCATTGACACCAGGTTTCTATAGTTCTCCAGCATCACACTCCTTACCTGTGGGAAGTGTCAGCCTCACACAGAGACACCTGGTTACTATGGTTTCCCTCCATCACACCGCAATAGCTGTGAAAGTAAACAGCATCACTCATTGACACCAGGTTTATATAGTTGTACACCATTATACCACATTACCCTTGGAAGGGGACAACCTCAGTCAGTGACATCAGTTTCTTTAGCATCATACTCTTATAGCTGAGGGAGGGGAGAGCCTCATTCAGTAACATCAGGTTCCTATAGTTCTCCTGCATCACACTCTGTACTGTGGGAGGGGACACAATCAACCAGTGACTCCAGGTTCCTATAATTCTCCACCATCACACTTCAGTAGCTGTGGGAGTGGAAAGCCTAACCCAGTGACACAAGATTCTTCTAATTTTCCGCCATCCCACTTTTGTAGCTGTGAAAGGGAACAGCCTCTCCCAGTGACAACCAGTTCCTTGTCATTCTCCAGCATCACAATCCTGTAGCTGGGAGAGGGACAGCCCCACACAGTGACACCAGGTTCTTGGTGTGAGTGGAGACAGCCTCACCAACTGATACCAGGTTCCCTTAGTTTTACAGCATCATATTCCTGTATCTGTTGGAGGGGGACAGCCTCACCCAGTGACATCATTTTTCTATACTTCTCCTACATCACACTCCTGTGGCTGTGGGAGGGGACAGCCTCATCCAGGTACACCAAATTTCTGTCATTATCCAGCGTCACACTCCTGTATCTGAGGGAGGGAACAGCCTCACCCAGTGACATTAGTTCCTGTAATTCTCAAACATCACACTCATGCGGCTGTAGGAGGGGATACCCTCAACCCGTGACTCCAGGTACCTATTGTTCTCCAGCATCACACTCCAGTAGCTGTGAAAGGAAACATCCTCACCCAGAGACTCCAGCTTACTGTAGTTCTCCTCCATCATACTTTTGTAGCTCTGGAAGTTGACAGCATCATCCAGAGATACCAGGTTCCTGTAGTTCTCCAGCATCAAACTCCTGTAGCTGTGGGAGAGGACAGCCTCACCCATGACACTCAGGGTCCTGTAGTTCTCCAGCATCAAACTCCTATAGCTGTGGGAAGGGAAAGTCTCACTGAGTGCCACAAGGTCCTCCAGTTTTTTAGCATCACACTCCTGTGCTGTGCGAGGGGACAGCCCCACCCAGTCACACTCAGTTCCTTTGGTTCTCCACCATCACACTGCTATAGCTGTTGGAGGGGACAACCTCATCCAGTGACATCAGGTTCCTATTGTTCTGCACCATGACACACTGTAGATGTGGGAGGAGACAGCCTCAACAAGTGACAGCAGGTTTCTATAGTTCTCCACCATCATACTCCTGTAGCTGTGGGAGTGGACAGCCTCACCCAGTGACACCAGGGTTCTGTGGTTCCCCAGCATCACACTCCTGTAGCTGTGGGGGTGGACAGACTCAACCAGTGACACCAGGTTTCTCTAGTTCTCCAGCATCACATATTGTAGCTATGAAAGGTGAACAGCCTCACCCAGTGACACCAGTTCCTATAATTCTACAGCATCACACTCCTGGAGTTGTGGGAGGGTACAGCCTCACCCAGTGACATCAGGTCCTGTAGTTCTCCAGCATCATACTCCTGTAGCTCTGCAAGGAAAGAACCTCACCTAGTGACACAGATTCCAGTAGTTCTCCAGCATCACACACCTGTAGCTGTGGAGGGGACGCCCTCATCCAGTGACACCAGGTTCATATAGTTCTCCACCATCAAACTCCTGTAGCTCTGTGAGTGGACAGCCTCACCCAGTGACACCAGGTTTCTGCAGTTCTCTTGTAGCTCTGTGAGTGGACTGCCTCATCTAGTGACACCAGGTTTCTCTCCACCTCCAGCATCACACCCGTGTCACTGTGAAAGGGGACAGCCTCACCCAGTAACACCAGGTTTCTGTAGTTCTCCAGCATCACACTCATGTAGCTGTGGGTATGGACAGCCTCACACAATGACATCAGGTTCCTGTCGTTCTCCATCACACTCCTGTAACTGAGTGATGGTCAACCTCACCCAGTGACTCCAGGTTCCTCAAGTTCTCTAGTATCACACTCCTGTAATTGACGGAGGATTCAGCCTCATAAAATGATATCAGGTTCATCTAGTTCTCCAGCATCACACCCCTGTAGCTGTTGGAGGGGACAGCTTCACCAAGTGTGACACCAGGTCCCTATGTCTCGCCACTATTACACTCCTGTAGCTGTGAGATCAGACAGCCTCACCCATTGACACCAGGTTTCTATAGTTCTCCAGCATCACACTCCTTACCTGTGGGAAGTGTCAGCCTCACACAGAGACACCTGGTTACTATGGTTTCCCTCCATCACACCGCAATAGCTGTGAAAGTAAACAGCATCACTCATTGACACCAGGTTTATATAGTTGTACACCATTATACCACATTACCCTTGGAAGGGGACAACCTCAGTCAGTGACATCAGTTTCTTTAGCATCATACTCTTATAGCTGAGGGAGGGGAGAGCCTCATTCAGTAACATCAGGTTCCTATAGTTCTCCTGCATCACACTCTGTACTGTGGGAGGGGACACAATCAACCAGTGACTCCAGGTTCCTATAATTCTCCACCATCACACTTCAGTAGCTGTGGGAGTGGAAAGCCTAACCCAGTGACACAAGATTCTTCTAATTTTCCGCCATCCCACTTTTGTAGCTGTGAAAGGGAACAGCCTCTCCCAGTGACAACCAGTTCCTTGTCATTCTCCAGCATCACAATCCTGTAGCTGGGAGAGGGACAGCCCCACACAGTGACACCAGGTTCTTGGTGTGAGTGGAGACAGCCTCACCAACTGATACCAGGTTCCCTTAGTTTTACAGCATCATATTCCTGTATCTGTTGGAGGGGGACAGCCTCACCCAGTGACATCATTTTTCTATACTTCTCCTACATCACACTCCTGTGGCTGTGGGAGGGGACAGCCTCATCCAGGTACACCAAATTTCTGTCATTATCCAGCGTCACACTCCTGTATCTGAGGGAGGGAACAGCCTCACCCAGTGACATTAGTTCCTGTAATTCTCAAACATCACACTCATGCGGCTGTAGGAGGGGATACCCTCAACCCGTGACTCCAGGTACCTATTGTTCTCCAGCATCACACTCCAGTAGCTGTGAAAGGAAACATCCTCACCCAGAGACTCCAGCTTACTGTAGTTCTCCTCCATCATACTTTTGTAGCTCTGGAAGTTGACAGCATCATCCAGAGATACCAGGTTCCTGTAGTTCTCCAGCATCAAACTCCTGTAGCTGTGGGAGAGGACAGCCTCACCCAGTGACACTCCAGGGTCCTGTAGTTCTCCAGCATCAAACTCCTATAGCTGTGGGAAGGGAAAGTCTCACTGAGTGCCACAAGGTCCTCCAGTTTTTTAGCATCACACTCCTGTGCTGTGCGAGGAGAAAGTCCCACGCAGTGACACTAGATTGATTTGGTTCTCCACCATCAAATTGCTATAGCTGTTGAAGGGGACAACCTCACCCAGTGACATCAGGTTCCTATTGTTCTGCACCTTCTCACATTGTAGCTGTGGGAGGAGGCAGCCTCACCAAGTTACAGCAGGTTTCTATAGTTCTCCACCATCATACTCCTGTAGCTGTGGGAGTGGACAGCCTCACCCAGTGACACCAGGGTTCTGTGGTTCCCCAGCATCACTCTCCTGTAGCTGTGGGGGTGGACAGACTCAATCAGTGACACCAGGTCTATCTAGTTCTCCAGCATCACACTATTTCAGCTGTGAAAAGTGACATCCTCACCATATGACACCAGGTTCCTATCGTTCTACAGCATCATACTCCTAGAGTTGTGGGAGTGGACAGCCTCACCCAGTGACACCAGGTTCTGTAGTTCTCCAGCCTCACACTCCTTACCTGTGGAGGGGTCAGCCTCACCCAGACACACCAGGTTACTATGGTTTTCCACCATCACACTCCTGTAGCTGTGGGAGAAAACAGAATCACCCACTGACACCAGGTTTATATAGTTGTTCACCATTATACCCCCTTACCTGTGGAAGGGGACAACCTCACTCAGTGACATCAGTTTCTTGTAGTTCTTTGGCATCATAGTCCTATAGCTGAGGGAGGGGACAGCCTCAATCAGTGACATCAGGTTCCTATAGTTCTCCTGCATCACACTCCTGTAGCTGTCCTAGAGAACATCTCACCCAGGTACACCAGGTCCCTATAGTTCTCCAGCATCAATCTCCTGTACTATGGGAGGGGACACAATCAACCAGTGACTCCAGGTTCTTATAGTTCTCCAGCATCACACTCTAGTAGCTGTGACAGTGGAAATCCTAACCCAGTGACACCAATTTCTTCTAATTTTCCACCATCCCACTTTTGTAGCTGTGAAAGGGAACAGTCTCTCCCAGTGACAACCAGTTCCTTGTCATTCTCCAGCATCACAATCCTGTAGCTGTGAGAGGGGACAGCCCCACCCTGTAACACTAGGTTCCTGGTGTGAGATGGGACAGCCTCACCAACTGATACCAGGTTCCCTTAGTTTTCCAGCATCACACTCCTGTATCTGTGGAAGGGGACAGCCTCAAACAGTGACATTAGTTTTCTATACTTCTCCAACATCACACTCCTGTAGCTGTGGGAGGGGAAAGCCTCATCCAGAGACACCAGAATCCTGTAGTTCTCCAGCGTCACACTCCTTTACCTGTGATATGGGACAGCATCACCCAGTGACATCAGTTTCCTGTAGTTCTTTTGCATCACTCTCCTGTAGGTGAGGGAGGAAACAGCCTCACCCAGTGACATTAGTTCCTGTAATTCTCAAGCATCACACTCATGTGGCTGTGCGAGGGGACAGCCTCATCCTGTGACACCAGGTTCATACAGTTCTCCACCATCAAACTCCTGTAGCTCTGGGAGTGGACAGCCTCGCCCATGACACCAGGTTTCTGCAGTTCTCCAGCATCACACTCCTGTAGCTGTGGAAGGGGACAGTCTCACCAATGACAACAGGTTAATATAGTTTTCCAACATCACACTCCCGTAGCTCTGAAAGAAACAGCTTCACCCAGTGACATCAGGTTCCTATAGTTTTCCAGCATCACACTTTTGTGATGTGGGAGGGGACAGCCTCATTTAGTAACACCAGATTCCTATAGTTCTCCCACATCATACTCCTGTACCTGTGGGAGTGAACAGCCTCTCCCAGTGAGACCAGGTTCCTATGGTTCTCCACCATCATACTCCTTAGCTCTGGGAGTGGAAAGCCTCACCCATTGACACCAGGTTCCAGTAGTTCTTCACCATTACACACTTGTAGCTGTAGGAGAGGACAGCCTCACCCAGTGACACCAGGTTTCTGTAGTTCTCCAGCGTCACACTCATGTAGCTGTGGGTATGGCAGCCTCACCCAATGACATCATGTTCCTGTCATTCTCCATCACACTCCTGTAACTGAGTGATGGTCAACCTCACCCAGTGACTCCAGGTTCTTAAAGTTCTGTTGTATTACACTCCTGTACTTGACGGAGGATTCAGCCTCATAAGATGATATCAGGTTCCTATAGATCTCCAGCATCACACTTTTGTCCCTGTGGGAAAGGACAGTCTCACCCAGTGACATCAGGTTCATCTAGTTCTCCAGCATCATACCCCTGTAGCTGTTGGAGGGGACAGCCTCACCAAGTGTGACACCAGGTCCCTCTGTCTCGCCACTATTACACTCCTGTAGCTGTGAGAGCAGACAGCCTCACCCATTGACACCAGGTTTCTACAGTTCTTCAGCATCACACTCCTTACCTGTGGGAAGGGTCAGCCTCAAACAGAGACACCCGGTTACTATGATTTCCCTCCATCACACCCCAGTATCTGTGAGAGCAGACAGCCTCACCCACTGACACCAGGTTTATATAGTTGTTCACCATTATACCCCCTTACCTGTGGAAGGGGATAACCTCACTCAGTAACATCAATTTCTTATAGTTCTTTGGCTTCATACTCCTATAGCTGAGGGAGGGGACAGCCTCAATCAGTGACATCAGGTTTCTGTAGTTCTCCTGCATCACACTCCTTACCTGTGGGAAGGGTCAGCCTCACACAGAGACACCCAGTTACTATGGTTTCCCACCATCACATTCCTGTAGCTGTGGGAGGAAACAGCCTCACACACTGACAACAGGTTTAGATAGTTGTTCAGCATTATACCCCCTTACCTGTGGAAAGGGACAACCTCACTCAGTGACATCAGGTCCCAATAGTTCTCCAGCATCACACTCTAGTAGCTGTGGGAGTGGAAAGCCTAACCCAGTGACACAAGTTTCTTCTAATTTTCCGCCATCCCACTTTTGTAGCTGTGAAAGGGAACAGCCTCTCCCAGTGACAACCAGTTCCTTGTCATTCTCCAGCATCACAATCCTGTAGCTGTGATTGGGGACAGCTCCACCCAGTGACACTAGGTTTCTGGTGTGAGAGGGGACAGCCTCACCAACTGATACCAAGTTCCCTTAGTTTTCCAGCTTCACACTCCTGTATCTGTGGGCGGGGACAGCCTCAAACAGTGACATCAGTTTTGTATACTTCTCCAACATCACACTCCTGTAGCTGTGGGAGGAAACAGCCTCATCCAGGGACACCAGATTCCTGTTGTTCTCCAGCTTCACACTCCTTTACCTGTGAGAGGGAACAGCGTCACCCAGCGACATCAGTTTCCTGTAGTTCTTTAGCATCACACTCCTGTATCTGAGGGAGGGAATAGCCTCACCCAGTGACATTAGTTCCTGTAATTCTCAAACATCACACTCATGTGGCTGTGGGAGGGGATACCCTCAACCCGTGACTCCAGGTTCCTATTGTTCTCCAGCATCACACTCCACTAGCTGTGAAAGGAAACAGCCTCACCCAGAGACTCCAGCTTACTGTAGTTCTCCTCCATCATACTTTTGTAGCTCTGGAAGTTGACAGCCTCACCCAGTGACACCAGGTTCCTGTAATTCTCCAGCATCAAACTCCTGTGCCAGGGACTAGAAAGGAGTTCTCCTTCAAGGAATAGCCTGACAGTTACAAGAAATAGCCCCCTGGGAGACATTCTGCCTGGGAGACACCCTGCAGCCATCTATCTCCCTGAGACATCCTGTGGCCATCTGTCTTCCTGAAACATCCTGCGTTATCTCACCTTGTGAAGACATCCAGCAACTGCCAATAAGAGAGCTCCCCCCATCCCCAGCCCATAAATACCCCTGTGTGAACAATAAAAGTTTGCAGCTTGATCAGAACTCCTGTCTTGCTGTCACCCTTCATGTCTCTTGTCCCTTCATTCCTCCCCATCTAGGTTCGCTGCCCACGTTGATGTGTCCTGCCGGTCGGGACACTCCTGTGGGAGGGGACAGTCTCACCAAGTGCCACCAGGTCCTCTAGTTTATTAGCATCACACTCTTGTACTGTGCGAGGAGAAACCCCACCCAGTGACACTTGGTTCCTATGGTTCCCCACCATCACACTGCTATAACTGTTGGAGGGGACAACCTCACCCAGTGACATCAGGTTCCTATTGTTCTGCACCATCACACACTGTATCTGTGGGAGGAGACAGCCTCACCAAGTGACACCAGGTTTCTATAGTTCTCCACCATCATACTCTTGTAGCTGTGGGAGTGGACAGCCTCACCCAGTGACACCAGGTTTCTCTAGATCTCCAGCATCACACCCATGTAGCTGTGAAAGGGGATAGCCTCACCCAGTAACACCAGGTTCCTGTAGTTCTCCAGCATCACACTCCTATAGCTGAGGAAGTGGACAATCTCACCAATGACACCAGGTTAATATAGTTTTCCAACATCACACTCCTGTAGCTCTGAAAAGAAACAGCCTCACAGAGTGACATCAGGTTCCTATAGTTCTCCAGCATCACACTCCTGTAGCTTGGTAGCGGACAGCCTCTCCCAGTGAGATCAGGATCCTATGGTTCTCCACCATCATACTCCGTAACTCTGGGAGTAGAAAGCCTCACCCATTGACACCAGGTTCCAGTTGTTCTTCACCATTACACTCCTGTAGCTGTGGGTGTGGACAGCCTCACCCAGTGACACCAGGTTCCTGTAGTTCTCCACCATCAAACTCCTGTAGCTGTAGGAAAGGACAGTCTCACCGAGTGCCACCAGGTCCTCTAGTTTTTTAGCATCACACTCCTGTGCTGACGGAGGGGACTGCCCCACCCAGTGACACTAGGATCCTTTGGTTCTCCACCATCACACTGCTATAGCTGTTGGAGGGGACAACCTCACACAGTGACATCAGGTTCCTATCATTCTCCAGCATCCCATTTTTCTACCTGTGAAAGGGGACAGCCTCAACCAGTGCTACCTGGCTCCTCTAGTTCTCCAGCATCACATTCCTGCATCTGTTGGAGGTGACAATCTCACCCAGTGACACCAGGTTTCTGTAATTCTTTAGCATCACACTTCTGTAGTTGTGGGAGGGGACAGCCTCACCCAGTGACACCAGGTTCCTATGGTTCTCCATCATCACACTCCTGTAGATGTTGTAGGGGACAGCCCCACCCAGTGACACCAGGGTCCTATGGTTCTCCAGCATCACACTCCTGTACAAGTTGCACTGTCGGCTCTCATCCTCTCCTACTCCTCCTGGGAAATATCGACTGCCACATCTTTGAATGTCATCAAGTTCTGAAATGACACAAATATATTTTTGAGTAACCAATGCTCATGTCCACAAATAACTCTCAGGTGAAATTCAACAGTATTTCAATCCATGGAAGAGAATAAAAACTTACACACGTTATACTACGAGTTGTGACCCAAATAGTACTTAGTGAAGTGCCAAGACACTTCATGTCTACCATGGTGGTGACCCATGCCTGGGCATTGTGAATATGGGGGGGTGGGGCTCAGCACTAAACAAGGACATCAAGGAGGATCACAGACCTGCAATGGAATCTCCAAAACTGTAAGAGCAAAAAAATCTAAATTGAATTTGTTCCCAACATAATCTATGGAATTTTGGTGGGTTTTGTGGGGAGGGAGGCACTGAATTGATATCACCGTTTGTTTTCTTAAACCTTAAGAAATACACTTAGAGTGCAGTGTTCCTGCACATTAAGTTCTCTGCCTCACCCAGTGGTCGGTGCAGCACAGTAAGGCAGCCCCAGCCCAGTGGGACATTCAACTGTGCACTGCATTTGTGATAGTAAAAGCAACCATCCTGTAAAACAACCATGCCAAGGAGAGGGGTCGTGACTGGGGCAAGATGCTCTTTTCCTTTTGCTATAGAAACCTTTAAGAACACGGGACTACCTAATGGGGCATTGTTTCTGTAACTAGGGTAACGGGGCTCTGATTCTGTAACTGGGGTGACTGGGCTAACTGGGATTAGTTAGGCTTCCCTCCGCTTGACTGCACTCTCCTGCTTCTGTAACCTGGCTGGCTTGCATTGGCTGGCTCCCCAAACATCCCTTTTGCGGTTTTAGGCTTGTAAGGAGCGTCCTTGCAATTGTTGGGGGCTGATCAGGGGAACAGCTTTATGTTCTGGGCGGCCACCACCGGTGTGCTTCAATAAAGGCTTGATTCTATTATATGTGAATGGTCTGGAAGTCAGTTTAGGAAACCCTGGAACGAAGCTTTAACTCTAACACATTCGCATACAAGACAAGGAACATCAGACTACATCAAAACAGAACTGAAGAGCTGTGACTGGGTTTCTTAAAGAGCTAAATGTGTCAAGAGACAAACTAACATGCAGTTACTGTCACCAGCAGGTTCAAAGGAATTTTTAAAACTGACATTTTTCACCTGCAGGTTCATTCCCTTTGAAAGTAAAAATCTTTTTTGTTTGTTTGTTTGTGGAGCTGGGGATTGACCCAGGGCCTTGTGCATGCAAGGCAAGCACTCTCTCACTGAGCGACATCCCCAGCCCCAACAATCTTCATCTCATGGCCTGATGTGCAAAACCATCAAGGATATTGATAGCCATATAAAGACAAACCATGCAGGCTTTTCAACTTGCACTTGAATAGTAATGTCCCCTTCATACTGGGGATTGAAACCAGGGGTGCTTAACCATTGAGCCACATTCCCAGCCCTTTTTATTTTTTATTTTAAGACAGAGTTTCACCAAATTGTTTGGGGCCTCTCTTAGCTGCAGGCTCTTTGAACTTGCAGTCCTCCTGCCTCAGCCTCCCAGTGTCTGGGATTACAGGCATGGACCATCATGCTGCCTACGGAAACACTGATTTTTAGCACAAAGCCTGATAAGATGCACTCAGCCTGTGGGACCGCGATGTCGTGACCTATGTCTGGTATCCATTCCCACTCATTAGGTCTTTGATTCAGATGTGACACACCCCCACACACACCAAAGTCTCATGTGTCAAAGGCCTGGTCCCAAGCTGCAGGTGCTATGGGGAGAGGGTTGGACCCTCAGGAGTAGGTGGGAGGTAGTGGACCTTCAGGAGGCAAGGTCCTGTGGAAAGGGGCCAGGTCACTGGGGGGGGCGCATGTCCTTGAAGGAGACATTGGGACCTGGGCCTTTCCTCTTTATTTTGCTTCCTGATCAACATCAGATGAGAAGATTCCTCTGTTACTGGCCCAAACGCAGTAAGGGCAAAGCGACTATGAACTGAAATTTCTGAAACTATGAACCAAAATAAACTTCTTCTGTTTTAAGATGATTGCCTCAGCAATGGAAAGCTGACACACCATGTCCTAGCATGCAACCCAACATCCTTGACGTCATTAAAAGAGTCTCTTTTTTGTGGGGGAGTGAATTCATTAAGAGTTTCCCGTCTGTAGGTTCAGGATGGAAGTTGTCACCTCAAAGATCAAGGCAAGACTGGGTCAGAACTTTTCAGCCACCAGCCCCCAGGGACAAGAGAGGACCTGAAGGCCACTGGCCTGATCTATTACACTCACATAACACTGCCCCACCACAGCCAGAGGACAGGCTCAGAGGTTCCCATGGCCCACCGGGAGCGGTTCCCCAGGGTGGCCCCACAAAGTGGGCAGCTGCACCTCCTTCCCACACACCTCGCCCAGTGCATCTCTTCACCACGTAAAGTCCTTCATACTAAATGGGGCAATGTGCTTCCCTGCGTTCTGTGAGCCACTCGAGCAGACTAACTGAGTCCAAGGAGGGTGGTGGGCAGCCTGGTTTGGTCAGGACACGGACACAAACCAGGGCTTCTGACTGGCCTCCCGTAGCGGGAGGCCTGGGACCAGCCTCAGTGTGGGACCCGACACCAGCTCCAGGGAGAGAGCGTCAGAGCGGAGTTGGATGAGAGGACACCCTGCTGACGTCTGCGGCAGAGCTGAAAGGCCGCTGATGGGGACGAATCCACACCTCCAGGCCACCAAAGTCGTTGGAGAGGTGGGTAGACAGACGTGAGAAGGGAGATAAGGGGAAGGAGACTAGAGCTCACTCCATCTCAGGTGACAAAAGGCCACTCCACTGGGGGAGAGGGAGACCCAGCCGTAAAGCACCTGTGCCCTTCCCAGACCCCGAGGATTTTGCTCAGGTACTGATGGGAAACGTCCCAACATGGCAAAATCAGCTCAAGGGCACTAAGTGCGGCAGGAAACAGCAGTAAGTGCCCCAGGAGGGACACCAGCCAAACTCCTGGCAATCCCTGTCTTGGGATAGCTTGCTCACAATCCCTCCATCATACCCTCACTGGGTAAATAGGCCCTTTTGCTTATCGTACGCCTCCTGACGGAAATCTTTCTTTGGAGAAGACAAGAAGTGAGGTATTAGTCACCCAGTTAAAAAGTGACCAGTCTTGTCAGAGCAGAGCAGGACACACTGACTGTGCTGCTGCTGCTGTTCACAGGACTGTACAAGTCACACATATCTTTAGAAAAATGATCGTTTTTCCATAACTGTACATTTTTCAAGTCTCACTAAGAACCACTGGTATCCTGAAACCTACTTCTCACCTTCTAGTTAGTTAGAAACTCATGACGCTGAGAACCACCACTTCACATATGCTAGAAGGTTAAAAATGATACAGATTTATTTTTTTCCTCATTCATTCATTCATTCATTCACTGTGGTACTTGGAGCTGAACCCAGAGGCACTCTATCATGAGTTACATCCGCATCCCTTTTTATTTTTTGACACAGGATCTTACCGAGTTATCCAGGCTGGTCTCACACTTGCAATCCTCCTCCCTCAGCCTACCAAACAGCTGGCATTACAGGCATGCACACCGCACCTGAGACAAATCTGTCCACGCAAGCGAAAAGTGGTCACACATGTGATATAATTTCGTCATTATTCAGAAATAAATGTTTTGGATATTGCCACAGAAAATAAATTCATCTGTGTGTGATCTTGGTACTCATAGTATAATTATTTTGTATGTACGCTACCAGACTCTCCCCAATGTTTATATATATTTCCTAATAGACATGCAAGTCCATTAGGTTCTATTTTTAAAACTTATCAAGAAAATTCAAGGTGATAGTATTTGAAGAACTTGCATTTTTCTCTTAGAAGAAAACCATGTATTGCAAGGTATCAGGTGACTTATGGAACTGCTAGGAGAAATTAGGTTTGAAAGCTCCACAAACAAAAAAGAAGCCAAAAGGTTTGGAAGCACAGCATTCACGACCTCCTGGGTACCTGTGGCGATATCCACAGAACCACCAAAAGAAAAGATCTTTCAGGGTACAGTAGTGCATGCCTACAATCCCAGATACTCAGGAGGCTGAGGCAGGAGGATCACAAGTTCAAGGCCAGCCTCAGCAACGTAGCCGTCTCAAAATAAAAAGGGCTGGGCATGTGACTCAGTGGTAGAGCACCTCCGGATTCAATCCCCAGTACTAAAAAAAAAAAAAGCCAAATTATATCGATATCATTTTATCCATAAAGCTCATTTCCAGATTAACCCAAGCTGAGCACCTAACACACCAGGAGACCTGCACAAAAGAGTTCGGCCAGAGTTCCTAAGAAGAAACAAACTGCCCGACCAACAGGTTGGCCATAAAATCCCGTGTCTCTGCCCACTCCCTCAGCTTCCCATTGCCACTTCTGCCTCACACCTCTGTCACTGTGATTCCGACTAGGGTGCTATAAACCGTCCCCACCACTCGCCTGCAGAGGGACTTTGCATAATGCATTTCGAGCTTTCTGGTGTACCACAGAGCGCCCACAGGGACCTGCAGCAGGGCTCAACTTGAGGACCTGCAGTACTGGCCACACTGTGCATCTTCAGCCAGCAAAGACAGTGACCTAACATTTAACTGGTCGGGCGCAGTGGCACACAGCTGGGACCTCAACTACTCAGGAGGTGGAGAGGGGAGGACTGCAAGTTCAAGGCCAGAGCTGGGAAGTCATCAGGCCCTGCATCAAAGTAAGAAACTATAAAAGGGGCCGGGAGCACTGGCGCACACCTGTGATCCCCGCCGCTGAGGAGGCACAGGCGGAGGATTTCAAAGCCAGCCTCAGTGACTGCAAGGCACTAAGCAGCTCAGTGAGACCCTGTCTCTCAATAAAGTACAAAATAGGGCTGGGGATGTTGCTCAGTGGTCAGTGCCTCTACATTCAATCCCTGTACATGCCCCCCCAAAAAAACCAAAAACATAAAAAGAGTTAGGGTGTAGCTCAGTGGTAGCATACCTACCCTGGGGTTCAGTCCCCAGTATCACAAAATTAACTGATTAATTACAATAAAATAAAATTTATCTGGGGAAACTTCAAAATTGATTGAAGTAACTCAATTATTTCCTTCACGGGTAAATTTATTTAATCTTGGAAAGGTACCTAACATATTGTATAATATACCAGAACGATATATCAGAAACCAAATCTTTTCACAAGAGTCAGCACAATTAAAAATGTCCACAAGTTAGGAAGAGGTCAAGAGTGGCTCTGCACCCCACCATGCTCAGCTACCCCTCGCTCCTCAGGCAGGAAAAGTCAAGGACTATGTCCTCTGGGAGAAACGGGGTCCAGGCCCTGGGACAAGACTGTTAAAGGAATTTTCAAAAGAGGCATTACTAAGCCCTAATCAAAAAGACCTTCCAGGGCTGGGGCTGGGCTGAGTGGTACAGCGCTTGGCTAACGTATGCGAGGCCCTGGGTCAGATTCTCAGCACCACATATAAATGAATACGTAAAACAAAGGTGCATCAACAACTAAAACCTAAAAGACCTTTCAGCCACGCACAGTGGCACATGCCTGTAATCCCAGTAGCTTGGGAGGCTGAGACAGGAGGATCGTGAGTTCAAACCCAGCCTCAGCAACTTAGTGAGACACTTAGCAACTCATCAAGACCCTGTCTCTAGATAAAACCTTTAAACAGGCTGCGGAGGCCAGGCTGGAGAGGAGCAAGCACGTGAGGCCAAGGTCTCCAACGCACTCCCCAAATCACCACCCCAAACACTCTTACCCCCTTTCTTCCTCCCACATAACTGTGTGACAAGGGGATGCCCAGGGCTCTCCGGGGAAATGGCCACTGATTTTTCTCTCAGGCTCAAGGTTCTGATTTCTCTCCCCAAGCGGCATTCCCACTATTTGGTGGTCTTATGATTGAAACTCAGAGATGTGATCGGTATTCTTGCAGATTAAGCTCCAGTCAGGAGAGTCCTACAAATAGGCACCTCCTGGACCTCAAGGTACAGTCGACCCTGCTGGGGCCTCTGCGTCCAGCTCTGACTCAAACTACAGGAGGCGACCTGACTCCGAAAGCCACCCGAAGCCAGCATCACGACCTGCTCCATATGCACCCCAGGCCTTCCCTTAACTCCCCCTGATCCTCAGCACTCCAACGGCCACCTTCCTCCCGCCCCGACCTCCGCCCACTCACTCCCTCCCCATGTCCACTACCCAGGGTGTCGGGAACACAGGAGCTCATCACCCCACTTCTTGTTGCTGACTGGACACTTAGATCTGGGATTCTTATCCCAGTGACGCGTACGTATTGAGACACACAGAGCCACACCTGGTGTCCCAAAAAGAGGCTCTCAGTCATCCGCACAAACACCCACAGAACCACACCTGGCCACCCCACACAGAGGCCCTCAGTCCTCTTCACACACACCCACAGAACCACACCTGGCCACCCCACACAGAGGCCCTCAGTCCTCTTCACACACCCACAGAACCACACCTGGCCACCCCACACAGAGGCCCTCAGTCCCCTTCACACACCCACAGAACCACACCTGGCCACCCCACACAGAGGCTCTCAGTCCTCTTCACACACCCACAGAACCACACCTGGCCACCCCACACAGAGGACCTCAGTCCTCTTCACACACCCACAGAACCACACCTGGCCACCCCACACAGAGGCCCTCAGTCCTCTTCACACACCCACAGAACCACACCTGGCCACCCCACACAGAGGCTCTCAGTCCTCTTCACACACACCCACAGAACCACACCTGGCCACCCCACACAGAGGCTCTCAGTCCTCTTCACACACCCACAGAACCACACCTGGCCACCCCACACAGAGGACCTCAGTCCTCTTCACACACCCACAGAACCACACCTGGCCACCCCACACAGAGGCCCTCAGTCCTCTTCACACACCCACAGAACCACACCTGGCCACCCCACACAGAGGCTCTCAGTCCTCTTCACACACACCCACAGAACCACACCTGGCCACCCCACACAGAGGCCCTCAGTCCTCTTCACACACCCACAGAACCACACCTGGCCACCCCACACAGAGGCCCTCAATCCTATTCACACACCCACAGAACCACACCTGGCCACCCCACACAGAGGCCCTCAGTCCTCTTCACACACACCCACAGAACCACACCTGGGCACCCCACACAGAGGCCCTCAGTCCTCTTCACACACCCACAGAACCACACCTGGCCACCCCACACAGAGGCTCTCAGTCCTCTTCACACACCCACAGAACCACACCTGGCCACCCCACACAGAGGCTCTCAGTCCTCTTCACACACCCACAGAACCACACCTGGCCACCCCACACAGAGGCCCTCAGTCCTCTTCACACACCCACAGAACCACACCTGGCCACCCCACACAGAGGCTCTCAGTCCTCTTCACACACCCACAGAACCACACCTGGGCACCCCACACAGAGGCTCTCGGTCCTCTTCACACACACCCACAGAACCACACCTGGCCACCTCACACAGAGGCCCTCAGTCCTCTTCACACACCCACAGAACCACACCTGGCCACCCCACACGGAGGCCCTCAGTCCTCTTCACACACACCCACAGAACCGCACCTGGCCACCCCACACAGAGGCTCTCAGTCCCCTTCACACACCCACAGAACCACACCTGGTCACCCCACACAGAGGCTCTCAGTCCTCTTCACACTCACCCACAGAACCACACCTGGCCACCCCACACAGAGGCTCTCAGTCCTCTTCACACACCCACAGAACCACACCTGGTCACCCCACACAGAGGCCCTCAGTCCTCTTCACACACCCACAGAACCACACCTGGCCACCCCACACAGAGGCTCTCAGTCCCCTTCACACACCCACAGAACCACACCTGGCCACCCCACACAGAGGCCCTCAGTCCTCTTCACACACCCACAGAACCACACCTGGTCACCCCACACAGAGGCCCTCAGTCCTCTTCACACACACCCACAGAACCACACCTGTCCACCCCACACAGAGGCCCTCAGTCCTCTTCCCACACCCACAGAACCACACCTGGCCACCCCACACAGAGGCCCTCAGTCCTCTTCACACACCCACAGAACCACACCTGGCCACCTCACACAGAGGCCCTCAGTCCTCTTCACACACACCCACAGATGCACACCTGGCCACCCAACACAGAGGCTCTCAGTCCTCTTCACACACACCCACAGAACCACACCTGGCCACCCCACACAGAGGCCCTCAGTCCTCTTCACACACACCCACAGATGCACACCTGGCCACCCAACACAGAGGCTCTCAGTCCTCTTCACACAGACCCACAGAACCACACCTGGCCACCCCACACAGAGGCCCTCAGTCCTCTTCACACACCCACAGAACCACACCTGGGCACCCCACACAGAGGCTCTCAGTCCTCTTCACACACACCCACAGAACCACACCTGTCCACCCCACACAGAGGCTCTCAGTCCTCTTCACACACCCACAGAACCACACCTGGCCACCCCACACAGAGGCCCTCAGTCCTCTTCACACAGACCCACAGAACCACACCTGGCCACCCCACACAGAGGCCCTCAGTCCTCTTCACACACCCACAGAACCACACCTGGGCACCCCACACAGAGGCTCTCAGTCCTCTTCACACACACCCACAGAACCACACCTGGCCACCCCACACAGAGGCTCTCAGTGCTCTTCACACACCCACAGAACCACACCTGGCCACCCCACACAGAGGCCCTCAGTCCTCTTCACACACCCACAGAACCACACCTGGCCACCCCACACAGAGGCTCTCAGTCCCCTTCACACACCCACAGAACCACACCTGGCCACCCCACACAGAGGCCCTCAGTCCTCTTCACACACACCCACAGAACCACACCTGGGCACCCCACACAGAGGCTCTCAGTCCTCTTCACACAACCACAGAACCACACCTGGGCACCCCACACAGAGGCTCTCAGTCCTCTTCACACACACCCACAGAACCACACCTGGGCACCCCACACAGAGGCCCTCAGTCCTCTTCACACACACCCACAGAACCACACCTGGCCACCCCACACAGAGGCTCTCAGTCCTCTTCACACAACCACAGAACCACACCTGGGCACCCCACACAGAGGCTCTCAGTCCTCTTCACACACACCCACAGAACCACACCTGGGCACCCCACACAGAGGCCCTCAGTCCTCTTCACACACCCACAGAACCACACCTGGCCACCCCACACAGAGGCCCTCAGTCCTCTTCACACACCCACAGAACCACACCTGGCCACCCCACACAGAGGCCCTCAGTCCTCTTCACACACCCACAGAACCACACCTGGCCACCCCACACAGAGGCCCTCAGTCCTCTTCACACACACCCACAGAACCACACCTGGGCACCTCACACAGAGGCCCTCAGTCCTCTTCACACACCCACAGAACCACACCTGGCCACCCCACACAGAGGCCCTCAGTCCTCTTCACACACACCCACAGAACCACACCTGGTCACCCCACACAGAGGCTCTCAGTCCTCTTCACACACACCCACAGAACCACACCTGGCCACCCCACACAGAGGCTCTCAGTCCTCTTCACACACCCACAGAACCACACCTGGCCACCCCACACAGAGGCTCTCAGTCCTCTTCACACTCACCCACAGAACCACACCTGGCCACCCCACACAGAGGCCCTCAGTCCTCTTCACACACACCCACAGAACCACACCTGGTCACCCCACACAGAGGCTCTCAGTCCTCTTCACACACACCCACAGAACCCCACCTGGCCACCCCACACAGAGGCCCTAGTCCTCTTCACACACACCCACAGAACCACACCTGGCCACCCCACACAGAGGCTCTCAGTCCTCTTCACACACACCCACAGAACCACACCTGGCCACCCCACACAGGGGCTCTCAGTCCTCTTCACACACCCACAGAACCACACCTGGTCACCCCACACAGAGGATCTCAGTCCTCTTCACACACACCCACAGAACCACACCTGGTCACCCCACACAGAGGCCCTCAGTCCTCTTCACACACACCCACAGAACCACACCTGGCCACCCCACACAGAGGCTCTCAGTCCTCTTCACACACACCCACAGAACCACACCTGGCCACCCCACACAGAGGCCCTCAGTCCTCTTCACACACACCCACAGAACCACACCTGGCCACCCCACACAGAGGCTCTCAGTCCTCTTCACACACACCCACAGAACCACACCTGGTCACCCCACACAGAGGCCCTCAGTCCTCTTCACACACCCACAGAACCACAACTGGCCACCCCACACAGAGGCTCTCAGTCCTCTTCACACACCCACAGAACCACACCTGGCCACCCCACACAGAGGCCCTCAGTCCTCTTCACACACGCCCACAGAACCACACCTGGCCACCCCACACAGAGGCCCTCAGTCCTCTTCACACACACCCACAGAACCACACCTGGGCACCCCACACAGAGGCTCTCAGTCCTCTTCACACACCCACAGAACCACACCTCGCCACCCCACACCGAGGCTCTCAGTCCTCTTCACACACCCACAGAACCACACCTGGCCACCCCACACAGATGCTCTCAGTCCTCTTCACACACACCCACAGAACCACACCTGGCCACCCCACACAGAGGCCCTCAGTCCTCTTCACACACACCCACAGAACCACACCTGGCCACCCAACACAGAGGCCCTCAGTCCTCTTCCCACACACCCACAGAACCACACCTGGGCACCCCACACAGAGGCCCTCAGTCCTCTTCACACTCACCCACAGAACCACACCTGGCCACCCCACACAGAGGCCCTCAGTCCTCCTCACACACCCACAGAACCACACCTGGCCACCCCACACAGAGGCTCTCAGTCCTCTTCACACACACCCACAGAACCACACCTGGCCACCCCACACAGAGGCTCTCAGTCCTCTTCACACACACCCACAGAACCACACCTGGCCACCCCACACAGAGGCTCTCAGTCCTCTTCACACACACCCACAGAACCACACCTGGCCACCCCACACAGAGGCCCTCAGTCCTCTTCACACACCCACAGAACCACACCTGGCCACCCCACACAGAGGCTCTCAGTCCTCTTCACACACACACATAGAACCACACCTGGCCACCCCACACAGAGGCCCTCAGTCCTCTTCACACACACCCACAGAACCACACCTGGCCACCCCACACAGAGGCCCTCAGTCCTCTTCACACACCCACAGAACCACACCTGGCCACCCCACACAGAGGCCCTCAGTCCTCTTCACACACCCACAGAACCACACCTGGCCACCCCACACAGAGGCTCTCAGTGCTATTCACACACCCACAGAACCACACCTGGCCACCCCACACAGAGGCTCTCAGTCGTCTTCACACACACCCACAGAACCACACCTGGCCACCCCACACAGAGGCTCTCAGTCCTCTTCACACACCCACAGAACCACACCTGGCCACCCCACACAGAGGCCCTCAGTCCTCTTCACACTCACCCACAGAACCACACCTGGCCACCCCACACAGAGGCCCTCAGTCCTCTTCACACTCACCCACAGAACCACACATGGTCACCCCACACAGAGGCTCTCAGTCCTCTTCACACACCCACAGAACCACACCTGCCACCCCACACAGAGGCCCTCAGTCCTCTTCACACTCACCCACAGAACCACACATGGTCACCCCACACAGAGGCTCTCAGTCCTCTTCACACACCCACAGAACCACACCTGGGCACCCCACACAGAGGCCCTCAGTCCTCTTCACACACCCACAGAACCACACCTGGGCACCCCACACAGAGGCTCTCAGTCCTCTTCACACACCCACAGAACCACACCTGCCACCCCACACAGAGGCTCTCAGTCCTCTTCACACACCCACAGAACCACACCTGGTCACCCCACACAGAGGCTCTCAGTCCTCTTCACACACCCACAGAACCACACCTGGCCACCCCACACAGAGGCTCTCAGTCGTCTTCACACACACCCACAGAACCACACCTGGCCACCCCACACAGAGGCTCTCAGTCCTCTTCACACACACCCACAGAACCACACCTGGCCACCCCACACAGAGGCCCTCAGTCCTCTTCACACACCCACAGAACCACACCTGGCCACCCCACACAGAAGCCCTCAGTCCTCTTCACACACCCACAGAACCACACCTGGCCACCCCACACAGAGGCCCTCAGTCCTCTTCACACACCCATAGAACCACACCTGGCCACCCCACACAGAGGCCCTCAGTCCTCTTCACACACCCACAGAACCACACCTGGTCACCCCACACAGACGCCCTCAGTCCTCTTCACACATAACAGAACCACACCTGGCCACCCCACACAGAGGCCCTCAGTCCTCTTCACACACACCCACAGAACCACACCTGGCCACCCCACACAGAGGCCCTCAGTCCTCTTCACACACACCCACAGAACCACACCTGGTCACCCCACACAGAGGCTCTCAGTCCTCTTCACACATAACAGAACCACACCTGGCCACCCCACACAGAGGCCCTCAGTCCTCTTCACACACACCCACAGAACCACACCTGGCCACCCCACACAGAGGACCTCAGTCTTCTTCACACACCCACAGAACCACACCTAAGCACCCCACACAGAGGCTCTCAGTCCTCTTCACACACCCACAGAACCACACCTGGCCACCCCACACAGAGGCCTCAGTCCTCTTCACACACCCACAGAACCACACCTGGCCACCCCACACAGAGGCCTCAGTCCTCTTCACACACCCACAGAACCACACCTGGCCACCCCACACAGAGGCCCTCAGTCCTCTTCACACACCCACAGAACCACACCTGGCCACCCCACACAGAGGCTCTCAGTGCTCTTCACACACCCACAGAACCACACCTGGCCACCCCACACAGAGGCTCTCAGTCCTCTTCACACACACCCACAGAACCACACCTGGCCACCCCACACAGAGGCTCTCAGTCCTCTTCACACACCCACAGAACCACACCTGGCCACCCCACACAGAGGCCCTCAGTCCTCTTCACACTCACCCACAGAACCACACCTGGCCACCCCACACAGAGGCCCTCAGTCCTCTTCACATCACCCACAGAACCACACATGGTCACCCCACACAGAGGCTCTCAGTCCTCTTCACACACCCACAGAACCACACCTGGCCACCCCACACAGAGGCCCTCAGTCCTCTTCACACTCACCCACAGAACCACACATGGTCACCCCACACAGAGGCTCTCAGTCCTCTTCACACACCCACAGAACCACACCTGGGCACCCCACACAGAGGCCCTCAGTCCTCTTCACACACCCACAGAACCACACCTGGGCACCCCACACAGAGGCTCTCAGTCCTCTTCACACACCCACAGAACCACACCTGGCCACCCCACACAGAGGCCCTCAGTCCTCTTCACACACCCACAGAACCACACCTGGTCACCCCACACAGAGGCTCTCAGTCCTCTTCACACACCCACAGAACCACACCTGGCCACCCCACACAGAGGCCCTCAGTCCTCTTCACACACCCACAGAACCACACCTGGCCACCCCACACAGAGGCTCTCAGTCCTCTTCACACACCCACAGAACCACACCTGGCCACCCCACACAGAGGCCCTCAGTCCTCTTCACACACCCACAGAACCACACCTGGTCACCCCACACAGAGCCCTCAGTCCTCTTCACACACCACAGAACCACACCTGGCCACCCCACACAGAAGCCCTCAGTCCTCTTCACACACCCACAGAACCACACCTGGCCACCCCACACAGAGGCCCTCAGTCCTCTTCACACACCCACAGAAACCACACCTGGTCCACCCCACACAGACGCCCTCAGTCCTCTTCACACATAACAGAACCACACCTGGCCACCCCACACCACAGAGGCCCTCAGTCCTCTTCACACACACCCACAGAACCACACCTGGCCACCCCACACAGAGGCCCTCAGTCCTCTTCACACACACCCACAGAACCACACCTGGTCACCCCACACAGAGGCTCTCAGTCCTCTTCACACATAACAGAACCACACCTGGCCACCCCACACAGAGGCCCTCAGTCCTCTTCACACACACCCACAGAACCACACCTGGCCACCCCACACAGAGGACCTCAGTCTTCTTCACACACCCACAGAACCACACCTAAGCACCCCACACAGAGGCTCTCAGTCCTCTTCACACACCCACAGAACCACACCTGGCCACCCCACACAGAGGCCTCAGTCCTCTTCACACACCCACAGAACCACACCTGGCCACCCCACACAGAGGCCTCAGTCCTCTTCACACACCCACAGAACCACACCTGGTCACCCCACACAGAGGCTCTCAGTCCTCTTCACACACACCCACAGAACCACACCTGGTCACCCCACACAGAGGCTCTCAGTCCTCTTCACACTCACCCACAGAACCACACCTGGCCACCCCACACAGAGGCTCTCAGTCCTCTTCACACACCCACAGAACCACACCTGGCCACCCCACACAGAGGCTCTCAGTCCTCTTCACACACCCACAGAACCACACCTGGCCACCCCACACAGAGGCCCTCAGTCCTCTTCACACACACCCACAGAACCCCACCTGGTCACCCCACACATAGGCCCTCAGTCCTCTTCACACACCCACAGAACCACACATGGTCACCCCACACAGAGGCCTCAGTCCTCTTCACACACCCACAGAACCACACATGGTCACCCCACACAGAGGCTCTCAGTCCTCTTCACACACCCACAGAACCACACCTGGGCACCCCACACAGAGGCTCTCAGTCCTCTTCACACACCCACAGAACCACACCTGGCCACCCCACACAGAGGCCCTCAGTCCTCTTCACACACACCCACAGAACCCCACCTGGTCACCCCACACATAGGCCCTCAGTCCTCTTCACACACACCCACAGAACCACACCTGGTCACCCCACACAGAGGCTCTCAGTCGTCTTCACACACGCACAGAACCCCACCTGGTCACCCCACACAGAGGATCTCAGTCCTCTTCACACACACCCACAGAACCACACCTGGGCACCCCACACAGAGGCCCTCAGTCCACTTCACACACCCACAGAACCACACCTGGCCACCCCACACAGAGGCCCTCAGTCCTCTTCACACACCCACAGATCCACACCTGGCCACCCCACACAGAGGCTCTCAGTCCTCTTCACACACCCAGAGTACCACACCTGGCCACCCCACACAGAGGCCCTCAGTCCTCTTCACACAACCACAGAACCACACCTGGCCACCCCACACAGAGGCTCTCAGTCCTCTTCACACACCCACAGAACCACACCTGGCCACCCCACACAGAGGCCCTCAGTCCTCTTCACACACACCCACAGAACCACACCTGGGCACCCCACACAGAGGCCCTCAGTCCTCTTCACACACCCACAAAACCACACCTGCCACCCCACACAGAGGGCCTCAGTCCTCTTCACACACCCACAGAACCACACCTGGCCACCCCACACAGAGGCTCTCAGTCCTCTTCACACACACCCACAGAACCACACCTGGCCACCCCACACAGAGGCCCTCAGTCCTCTTCACACACCCACAGAACCACACCTGGCCATGCCACACAGAGGCCCTCAGTCCTCTTCACACACCCACAGAACCACACCTGGCCACCCCACACAGAGGCCCTCAGTCCTCTTCACACACCCACAGAACCACACCTGGCCACCCCACACAGAGGCCCTCAGTCCTCTTCACACACACCCACAGAACCACACCTGGCCACCCCACACAGAGGCCCTCAGTCCTCTTCACATACCCACAGAACCACACCTGCCACCCCACACAGAGGCCCTCAGTCCTCTTCACACACCCACAGAACCACACCTGGTCACCCCACACAGAGGCTCTCAGTCCTCTTCACACACCCACAGAACCACACCTGGCCACCCCACACAGAGGCTCTCAGTCCTCTTCACACACCCACAGAACCACACCTGGCCACGCCACACAGAGGCCCTCAGTCCTCTTCACACACCCACAGAACCACACCTGGCCACCCTACACAGAGGCTCTCAGTCCTCTTCACACACCCACAGAACCATACCTGGGCACCCCACACAGAGGCCCTCAATCCTCTTCACACACCCACAGAACCACACCTGGCCACCCACACAGAGGCTCTCAGTCCTCTTCACACACACCCACAGAACCACACCTGGCCACCCCACACAGTGGCTCTCAGTCCTCTTCACACACACCCACAGAACCACACCTGGCCACCCCACACAGGGGCTCTCAGTCCTCTTCACACACACTGACAGAACCACACCTGGCCACCCTACACAGAGGCTCTCAGTCCTCTTCACACACCCACAGAACCACACCTGGGCACCCCACACAGAGGCCCTCAATCCTCTTCACACACCCACAGAACCACACCTGGCCACCCACACAGAGGCTCTCAGTCCTCTTCACACACACCCACAGAACCACACCTGGCCACCCCACACAGAGGCACTCAGTCCTCTTCACACACCCACAGAACCACACCTATCCACCCCACACAGAGGCCCTCAGTCCTCTTCACACACACCCACAGAACCACACCTGGCCACCCCACACAGAGGCCCTCAGTCCTCTTCACACACACCCACAGAACCACACCTGGGCACCCCACACAGAGGCTCTCAGTCCTCTTCACACACACCCACAGAACCACACCTGGCCACCCCACACAGAGGCTCTCAGTCCTCTTCACACACACCCACAGAACCACACCTGGTCACCCCACACAGAGGCCCTCAGTCCTCTTCACACACCCACAGAACCACACCTGGCCACCCAACACAGAGGCCCTCAGTCCTCTTCACACACCCACAGAACCACACCTGGTCACCCCACACAGAGGCTCTCAGTCCTCTTCACACACACCCACAGAACCACACCTGGCCACCCCACACAGAGGCCCTCAGTCCTCTTCACACACACCCACAGAACCACACCTGGCCACCCCACACAGAGGCTCTCAGTCCTCTTCACACACCCACCAAACCACACCTGGCCACCCCACACAGAGGCTCTCAGTCCTCTTCACACACACCCACAGAACCACACCTGGCCACCCCACACAGAGGCCCTCAGTCCTCTTCACACACACCCACAGAACCACACCTGGCCACCCCACACAGAGGCTCTCAGTCCCCTTCACACACCCACAGAACCACACCTGGCCACCCCATACAGAGGCTCTCAGTCCTCTTCACACACACCCACAGAACCACACCTGGCCACCCAACACAGAGGCCCTCAGTCCTCTTCACACACACCCACAGAACCACACCTGGCCATGCCACACAGAGGCCCTCAGTCCTCTTCACACACACCCACAGAACCACACCTGGTCACCCCACACAGAGGCCCTCAGTCCTCTTCACACACCCACAGAACCACACCTCGCCACCCCACACTGAGGCCCTCAGTCCTCTTCACACACCCACAGAACCACACCTGGTCACCCCACACAGAGGCCCTCAGTCCTCTTCACACACCCACATAACCACACCTCGCCACCCCACACAGAGGCCCTCAGTCCTCTTCACACACACCCACAGAACCACACCTGGCCACCCCACACAGAGGCTCTCAGGCCTCTTCACACACACCCACAGAACCACACCTGGCCACCCCACACAGAGGCTCTCAGTCCTCTTCACACACACCCACAGAACCACACCTGGGCACCCCACACAGAGGCCCTCAGTCCTCTTCACACACCCACAGAACCACACCTGGCCACCCCACAAGAGGCTCTCAGTCCTCTTCACACACACCCACAGAACCACACCTGGCCACCCAACACAGAGGCTCTCAGTCCTCTTCTCACACACCCACAGAACCACACCTGGCCACCCCACACAGAGGCCCTCAGTCCTCTTCACACACCCACAGAACCACACCTGGCCACCCAACACAGAGGCCCTCAGTCCTCTTCAAACACCCACAGAACCACACCTGGCCACCCCACACAGAGGCTCTCAGTCCTCTTCACACTCACCCACAGAACCACACCTGGTCACCCCACACAGAGGCTCTCAGTCCTCTTCACACACCCACAGAACCACACCTGGCCACCCCACACAGGGGCTCTCAGTCCTCTTCTCACACACCCACAGAACCACACCTGGCCACCCCACACAGAGGCCCTCAGTCCTCTTCACACACCCACAGAACCACACCTATCCACCCCACACAGAGGCCCTCAGTCCTCTTCACACACACCCACAGAACCACACCTGGTCACCCCACACAGAGGCCCTCAGTCCTCTTCACACACACCCACAGAACCACACCTGTCCACCCCACACAGAGGCTCTCAGTCCTCTTCACACACCCACAGAACCACACCTGGCCACCCCACACAGAGGCTCTCAGTCCTCTTCACACACCCAGAGAACCACACCTGGGCACCCCACACAGAGGCCCTCAGTCCTCTTCACACACACCCACAGAACCACACCTGTCCACCCCACACAGAGGCTCTCAGTCCTCTTCACACACCCACAGAACCACACCTGGCCACCCCACACAGGGGCTCTCAGTCCTCTTCTCACACACCCACAGAACCACACCTGGCCACCCCACACAGAGGCTCTCAGTCCTCTTCACACACCCACAGAACCACACCTGGCCACCCCACACAGAGGCCCTCAGTCCTCTTCACACACACCCACAGAACCACACCTGGTCACCCCACACAGAGGCCCTCAGTCCTCTTCACACACACCCACAGAACCACACCTGTCCACCCCACACAGAGGCTCTCAGTCCTCTTCACACACCCACAGAACCACACCTGGCCACCCCACACAGAGGCCCTCAGTCCTCTTCACACACCCAGAGAACCACACCTGGGCACCCCACACAGAGGCCCTCAGTCCTCTTCACACACACCCACAGAACCACACCTGTCCACCCCACACAGAGGCTCTCAGTCCTCTTCACACACACCCACAGAACCACACCTGGCCACCCCACACAGAGGCTCTCAGTCCCCTTCTCACACCCACAGAACCACACCTGGGCACCCCACACAGAGGCCCTCAGTCCCCTTCACACACCCACAGAACCACACCTGGCCACCCCACACAGAGGCCCTCAGTCCTCTTCACACACCCACAGAACCACACCTGGCCACCCCACTCAGAGGCTCTCAGTCCTCTTCACACACCCACAGAACCACACCTGGTCACCCCACACAGAGGCTCTCAGTCCTCTTCACACACACCCACAGAACCACACCTGGGCACCCCACACAGAGGCTCTCAGTCCTCTTCACACACACCCACAGAACCACACCTGGCCACCCCACACAGAGGCTCTCAGTCCTCTTCACACACACCCACAGAACCACACCTGGTCACCCCACACAGAGGCCCTCAGTCCTCTTCACACACCCACAGAACCACACCTGGCCACCCAACACAGAGGCCCTCAGTCCTCTTCACACACCCACAGAACCACACCTGGTCACCCCACACAGAGGCTCTCAGTCCTCTTCACACACACCCACAGAACCACACCTGGCCACCCCACACAGAGGCCCTCAGTCCTCTTCACACACACCCACAGAACCACACCTGGCCACCCCACACAGAGGCTCTCAGTCCTCTTCACACACCCACCAAACCACACCTGGCCACCCCACACAGAGGCTCTCAGTCCTCTTCACACACACCCACAGAACCACACCTGGCCACCCCACACAGAGGCCCTCAGTCCTCTTCACACACACCCACAGAACCACACCTGGCCACCCCACACAGAGGCTCTCAGTCCCCTTCACACACCCACAGAACCACACCTGGCCACCCCATACAGAGGCTCTCAGTCCTCTTCACACACACCCACAGAACCACACCTGGCCACCCAACACAGAGGCCCTCAGTCCTCTTCACACACACCCACAGAACCACACCTGGCCATGCCACACAGAGGCCCTCAGTCCTCTTCACACACACCCACAGAACCACACCTGGTCACCCCACACAGAGGCCCTCAGTCCTCTTCACACACCCACAGAACCACACCTCGCCACCCCACACTGAGGCCCTCAGTCCTCTTCACACACCCACAGAACCACACCTGGTCACCCCACACAGAGGCCCTCAGTCCTCTTCACACACCCACATAACCACACCTCGCCACCCCACACAGAGGCCCTCAGTCCTCTTCACACACACCCACAGAACCACACCTGGCCACCCCACACAGAGGCTCTCAGGCCTCTTCACACACACCCACAGAACCACACCTGGCCACCCCACACAGAGGCTCTCAGTCCTCTTCACACACACCCACAGAACCACACCTGGGCACCCCACACAGAGGCCCTCAGTCCTCTTCACACACCCACAGAACCACACCTGGCCACCCCACAAGAGGCTCTCAGTCCTCTTCACACACACCCACAGAACCACACCTGGCCACCCCACACAGAGGCTCTCAGTCCTCTTCTCACACACCCACAGAACCACACCTGGCCACCCCACACAGAGGCCCTCAGTCCTCTTCACACACCCACAGAACCACACCTGGCCACCCAACACAGAGGCCCTCAGTCCTCTTCAAACACCCACAGAACCACACCTGGCCACCCCACACAGAGGCTCTCAGTCCTCTTCACACTCACCCACAGAACCACACCTGGTCACCCCACACAGAGGCTCTCAGTCCTCTTCACACACCCACAGAACCACACCTGGCCACCCCACACAGGGGCTCTCAGTCCTCTTCTCACACACCCACAGAACCACACCTGGCCACCCCACACAGAGGCCCTCAGTCCTCTTCACACACCCACAGAACCACACCTATCCACCCCACACAGAGGCCCTCAGTCCTCTTCACACACACCCACAGAACCACACCTGGTCACCCCACACAGAGGCCCTCAGTCCTCTTCACACACACCCACAGAACCACACCTGTCCACCCCACACAGAGGCTCTCAGTCCTCTTCACACACCCACAGAACCACACCTGGCCACCCCACACAGAGGCTCTCAGTCCTCTTCACACACCCAGAGAACCACACCTGGGCACCCCACACAGAGGCCCTCAGTCCTCTTCACACACACCCACAGAACCACACCTGTCCACCCCACACAGAGGCTCTCAGTCCTCTTCACACACCCACAGAACCACACCTGGCCACCCCACACAGGGGCTCTCAGTCCTCTTCTCACACACCCACAGAACCACACCTGGCCACCCCACACAGAGGCTCTCAGTCCTCTTCACACACCCACAGAACCACACCTGGCCACCCCACACAGAGGCCCTCAGTCCTCTTCACACACACCCACAGAACCACACCTGGTCACCCCACACAGAGGCCCTCAGTCCTCTTCACACACACCCACAGAACCACACCTGTCCACCCCACACAGAGGCTCTCAGTCCTCTTCACACACCCACAGAACCACACCTGGCCACCCCACACAGAGGCCCTCAGTCCTCTTCACACACCCAGAGAACCACACCTGGGCACCCCACACAGAGGCCCTCAGTCCTCTTCACACACACCCACAGAACCACACCTGTCCACCCCACACAGAGGCTCTCAGTCCTCTTCACACACACCCACAGAACCACACCTGGCCACCCCACACAGAGGCTCTCAGTCCCCTTCTCACACCCACAGAACCACACCTGGGCACCCCACACAGAGGCCCTCAGTCCCCTTCACACACCCACAGAACCACACCTGGCCACCCCACACAGAGGCCCTCAGTCCTCTTCACACACCCACAGAACCACACCTGGCCACCCCACTCAGAGGCTCTCAGTCCTCTTCACACACCCACAGAACCACACCTGGTCACCCCACACAGAGGCTCTCAGTCCTCTTCACACACACCCACAGAACCACACCTGGCCACCCCACACAGAGGCTCTCAGTCCTCTTCACACACACCCACAGAACCACACCTGGCCACCCCACACAGAGGCTCTCAGTCCACTTCACACACCCACAGAACCACACCTGGCCACCCCACACAGAGGCTCCCAGTCCTCTTCACACACCCACAGAACCACACCTGGCCACCCCAGACAGAGGCCCTCAGTCCTCTTCACACACCCACAGAACCACACCTGGCCACCCCACACAGAGTCCCTCAGTCCTCTTCACACACACCCACAGAACCACACCTGGCCACCCCACACAGAGGCTCTCAGTCCTCTTCACACTCACCCACAGAACCACACCTGGCCACCCCACACAGAGGCTCTCAGTCCTCTTCACACACCCACAGAACCACACCTGGTCACCCCACACAGAGGCTCTCAGTCCTCTTCACACACCCACAGAACCACACCTGGCCACCCCACACAGAGGCTCTCAGTCCTCTTCACACACCCACAGAACCACACCTGGCCACCCCACACAGAGGCTCTCAGTCCTCTTCACACACACCCACAGAACCACACCTGGCCACCCCACACAGAGGCCCTCAGTCCTCTTCACACACACCCACAGAACCACACCTGGCCACCCCACACAGAGGCTCTCAGTCCTCTTCACACACACCCACAGAACCACACCTGGCCACCCCACACAGAGGCTCTCAGTCCTCTTCACACACCCACAGAACCACACCTGGTCACCCCACACAGAGGCTCTCAGTCCTCTTCACACACCCACAGAACCACACCTGGCCACCCCACACAGAGGCTCTCAGTCCTCTTCACACACCCACAGAACCCCACCTGGCCACCCCACACAGAGGCCCTCAGTCCTCCTCACAAACCCACAGAACCACACCTGCCGACCCACACAGAGGCTCTCAGTCCTCTACACACACACCCACAGAACCACACCTGGTCACCCCACACAGAGGCTCTCAGTCCTCTTCACACACCCACAGAACCACACCTGGCCACCCCACACAGAGGCCCTCAGTCCTCTTCACACACACCCACAGAACCACACCTGGCCACCCGACACAGAGGCTCTCAGTCCTCTTCACACACCCACAGAACCACACCTGGTCACCCCACACAGAGGCCCTCAGTCCTCTTCACACACCCACAGAACCACACCTGGCCACCCCACACAGAGGCCCTCAGTCCTCTTCACACACCCATAGAACCACACCTGGCCACCCAACACAGAGGCCCTCAGTCCTCTTCA